>NC_048575.1:59863872-60163872 GCF_013265735.2 Oncorhynchus mykiss
CTACTCTCCTCTCCTGAGAGACCCAACAGCTAGACCATTTAACGCAGTGTTGGTTCGGCTGCAGGGTAAGAGAAGGCTGCCAATTCAACCCTGCCAGAAATATTTGGCACTTCGCGTACAGAGCCAATGTGTCCAAAACCAAATAGAAAGGCCCATTATGTGTTTTGCTTACTGGCAAACTTCAGGTTAAAAAAAGACTTCATTTTGGGGCCCACTTTAATCCAGTTAAAGAGAAATGACCCTTTTGTGACCAGCAATTGTTTGTGTTTTCAGCAGTTCTAGTTGTATTTAGACCTGGTTTAATAGGGACCATAACACTGTTAAAATGAAGTTCCATTAAAAAGCACAGCACTCCAACCCCATGCATGGGAATTCCATAGCACTGATGAAACAAGAAGAAAGCTAACCAATATTCAGCCTTCAGCTACACTTTAATAGCATAACCATGAGCTCATGATCTAATCCTGAAAGATGAACATTGATTTGACAAACTCAGTCGAGCCAAACATTCTAACCTTCCCTTAATAACAGATACTTGATCTTTCAAAAACTGTCTCCAATAAACACTGTGGTGGTCTGGTGGCAGACTGGCCGTACAGTGTGGGTAGTATCTGTTGCCTTTCCACCGCAGTGTACTGAATCAGGTGATGGACTGGTTCCAAAACCACTCCATGTTCTCCATTTTCCCCCCAAAGTTCATGTGCTGGGGGAAGTGAACTGTGGAGACTGTACAGAGGAGAACAGAGCGGGGCCATGACGGGGGAACTTAACTAACAGAGAGAGAAGCATCCACGATGGGGGAACCTAACTAACACAGAGAGAAGGTTCAGGTCCAATCTGCCATCTTTTAAAGCAACCAGGATGCAGAGCATGGTTGCTCTGTGTGGATGATTACTGCTGTGCCAGTGCCCAGCCCCCATGACCTCTCCTGTACATAAGTATTGACCTCAATCACCAAGGAGATGTTTGTTACAACATAGGGCTTCAACCTTCCCTCTAGGGATTCTGCTGAAAGTTGAGGAGAGGGGGAAAAGTGGGTAAAGCTGACAGTTCCCTCATTTGTACACATGGAGAAAAACAGATCCTATTGCTGCACAACCCACTGAGCTCATATCAAAGAACAGTGATTCACTGTGAGTTGGTGTTATCCGAGTGTGGCCCTACACATCTAACATATGAATACAACAGTAATCCTGACAGTGAATTATTAATATATTATCTAATGTACAGCTTTGTCTGACTGTTCTCCATACCAACACTGTCGTCTTTATGTTCAATGAGATCTAAAAGTGAACCAAGCCTGAAGCCTATTGCATTATAATACCTGATACTTTGGATCCTGGGCCAACCTAAACAGCAACCAGGGTTGAAAACACGGACCAGGTGTGCAGAAGCTCCAGGATCACAATCAGACTGGGATATACCGATACGTGGAAATGACAAACCATAGTCTCAATGTCTACTGACAGTGAGGTGAGAAGGATGGAGTGGGGTGACTCACCATGGCAGGTCCAGTCATGAGCAGAGAACAGCCGTGACACAGCTCTCCAAACTTCTCCCAGTAGTGTTTACGGCAGTACAGCTTTCCATCCTTCTCATAGTACCAGTTGGTCAGGTGGTCACAGCACTCCGAGCACCTGTGGATGGGAAAAAACACGTTTACCTCTGCAAGAAATGAAGAGAGAAGAGTGGACATACGGATCCTTTCAGCAGAGACCATATCAAGTGTAGAGCAAGCTGTTTCAAGATGATTTAGAGGAGAGTCACTACAAAGCCTGAGTGTATCATTTCAAAGACCTGTTGACAATCTCAAAGGCTTGTGTTAGATTTCTGAAAGATTCCTATTGAGCAGAGATTCCCACCACTCAAACAATGGCGTCTGAGAGATGACATGCAGATAGAACCAATAAACAATAGACAAAGCAGGAGCAGAATAATTACAAAAAGATTCTCAAAGAAAACAGCATCTGAAAAAGACAAATACACTGGGGACTTGTGCGAGAACTAAGTCAGTTAATATGGGAAATAGTTTAACCAACACGCAAACAGTTGACCTGTCTGTACACTCTCCCTCAACCAATCCTCTTTACAAAGAAAGTGACGGTGAAAGTATCCCTTAACGAGAGGCACTGGCACTAGACACAGCGCAGCAGAAGCCATTCATCATGTGAGAAATTACACTGGTGAACATGATACCTTCCACTCCCAGGTTGCACTGGAGTGCAGCGGTTGCTTCAGGCCTTTCTTTAGGATGACGGTATCTACTTGTCTCTGATCGCCAGGGTACGATGTAAAGGAAGTAGGTTACCTTGTTCCTGAGACATGTCACGTCTCGTTGGTGTGATCCATCACAAGGTAGGTAACACTGTGAAGAGAGTGACTACACACACACACACAATGTCTACATGAGGGCTGTGGTTTCCCAGAAGAATAAAGCGATAAGCAGCAGACCTTGGGAAACGCTGATCATTAACCTTACCTAAATACGAGCAACTAACACCAAAGGCTGCCCTCAGCTCTCCCCATCCACAGCCACATTCCAGCATCTTAATGTGTTCGTTGTTTCTGAGCATGATGAAGCACCTCTCAGACAGAAACCCTAACAACACTCTACACAGCCTGGTGGAGGGGGATCAACAAAAAATGTATGATTTGTCTGAATTTCTAGTTGAGTAATGTTCATAGAGTTAGGAATGCTGAAGTTGCCGAGAGATCAGGGAGCACCTGCAGGCTGTGAGGATACCTTCAGGTAGTTTCACAGGTTATGCAAAATGGCAGCACCAGGTTAAGCTGTGTCAGGCGCACAATCAATTCTAAACCTCTCAAGGAGATTAGTCTAGGTCACTAAACTGGCAACCCACTTACACAGACTCCCTGTGAAGAAGGGGTTGCCAGTTCTGCATACTGACTCATTCATCTGGAGGATCATTTAAAAACCGTGCAAATACACAAAATATACCCCAAAATGTGTGTGCACCAGTTTTCACGCAAAAGTGGCCATTTAAAATGTTTTACTTGAAGTGAGAATGTGCACATCTCCCTGCAAACTTCAGACCATGCGTACGCACATCTGTTAGTGGTTGAAATATTGTATTGCAAGCTGGCAAGTATTTTGTGCAAATGGGGTATATGATGAAAAGCTTATACAGAAAAAACTAATAGAAAAACATCTGAATAAGAATGCAACCATTAGTGAGAACAGCAAACCTATGTGTATTATATTCAGAATCTAAAATAATTCAACATAGGAATCTTATAATTCGACCTAGGAATCATTTTCCTATTTATTTTCATAGCCATTGCAGAATATATTCCTCACATTTTCTGGCCGTGATGGTTTCATATTCCCAAAGTAGCCATACAGCAAATTTGAAATGACCATGCGCATCTCTCATTTAACTGGACCTTGTAGCCCAGTAAATAGACAGGCTATACAGTATGTATTTCAAACTTTGCAATATCATAAGCAGCGGGCTTTATAATACTGGTATACCGTTTAACAGCTAATCTTTTACATTGAAGTAGGCCTATGTATCAAGTTAAGTTTTTAATTGTCATGTGCAAAAGTAGCCTACAGCGAAATGCCTTTCTTGCTCTTTACCAACAACGCAGTAATGATTATCAGTAGTACTATATAAAATGTATTTTAAAAAAGTCAAGCAGAACAAAAACATACAATAAATATTACTAACACTAAGTACTGTAATTGCATTTCTTTTTTGCAGCCTGCCCTACAATGTTTCAGAATTTGTGGGCGGTCCATCATATTTAGGTTGGGGAAAAAGTCGATATAAAACTTTGTTGAATTCAAACGTTCTGCTGACAGGTCTACGACAATTTGACATTGTTTTCTCATTCACAAATCGACACAGTCCTTTTCCAAATACACAATAAATGAATGCTAAAAATGACAACATTCTGCCAACACAGTAAATAGACCAGTAGCTTATGTAAACATTCTGACAGTATGGGTAGGCTACAATATAGCTGTGCGATAGGAGCACAACATCATTGCCTATTAAATCAAAGAGCCTATACCAAGGCAAGACATACTGTATGAACCCAATAATCTATTGATAAACTAAATATTGAACAACCATTTGTATTTTGCATGCTATGGCCTAATGCCAATAGTTCCAAATTATACAGCAAATAAAGAGCATTATTGTCACCATAAAAAGTGAATGGAGGCATTTTCCCAGGTGGAGTTTTAATGCTCGTTCACGTGTGCACAGTTTTACACCAACATCTGATTTATAACTGGAAACCTGCATAGCCTATGTATGGCGTGTGCCAAGTTTATAAATCTCAATATGGTGTGTGTGTGGACTTTTCAGAAATGGCACAAGCAGAAATTTATAACAACGGTTATAAATGAGGCCCCTTGACTGGAGGACACTCGGTTCACTGGCAGCAGAAAAACATTGAGGTAACAGTCTTAACAAATAAGCCAAGCACCTGCCTGTCTGGGGTATTGGTGTAGTTTTTCCCTTTATAAAGCACCGGAACATCCCAGTGCTAGCATGGGTCTGTGGGCGGGGCTTATTTTTATTTAGCTAGACAAGTCAGTTAAGAACAAATTCTTATTTACAATGATGGCCTACCCAGGATCAAACCAGGGTCTGTAGTGATGCCTCTAGCACCGCAATGCAGTGCCTTCGACTGCTGCACTTCTCTTAACCTGAGGTAGAGTTGATTCTGGCTCATCAGCATTTGAGAGAAAATCTACTCCTGGAGATTAGGCAGGTCAATTCCCTTTTACAATGGTTCATTCTAACACAACACTTATTACTGGTTACTTGGATTAAATCTTATGGAGGTGGTTCATGGCTTCTGGTACGTTGTGTGAGGAAACCAATGCTCCAAAAACATGCAGCCTACACACACAGAGAGACTAAAGCAAGAATAGGTAAGCAGGAAAAGAGTGAAAAAGTTATTTCCAGGCCTTCCCATGCACACAGCCTGGTCTCAGACTAGACGTAACATAGCAAATGTAAATCCAGGACACTCTAATTAGTTTGGTATGGTTACATAAGACAGATGGTTACTTAAAGGTGGGATGGTTGGTCGGGGTGGATGGATGGATGGGCGTATAATGCGAAATTATAGCAACTCAAAGGTTGCGAGCTCAAATCTCATCATCACAGAAAACTTTTGCAACTTTTCAACTACATAGAATGTTAGCTAACCCTTCCCCTAACCTCAACTCTTATATCAAAGCTTGATGATTCTTTGATTATCAGCTATGTAGTACTAGGGCAAAAACCAAAACATGCACCCCTTGGGGTCCCCAGGACAGAGTTTGGGAAACACTGCCTTCACCTTTAAACAAACTCATAAACTTAACCCTAGCCTAGCTAACGTTAGCCAGCTAGCTAGAATTCATAACATATCATACGCTGGGCAAATTCATAGCATATAATACAAATTGTAATTCAAAATGGGTGATGGACATCCACAAATTAATACATACCATATAAAACGTAACATATCATACTGAAGGGAGTGTGACGGATTTACGTACAGAATAATACGAAATGCTCCGAGACTAGGTTGGTGCACAGAGGGATGGTGTAGAAAAGCAGAGGGGTGCAGAAAGGCTGCCCAGATAAAGATCACATTAGTGAGGGGAGTGCTGTGTGTAAAAGGGAACGCTGCCCTCGGACTGGCCTAATGCCCAAATTAGATCCTTTTGTCTGACGGAATGTTGACCAGATCTTGGTTACAGAATTAAACTAAAAAAGTGACCAAAAAGGAACTGTATTAAAACATTGTTTTTGTATTTTTTTCCTCATCTGTACTCTCCTCTGTACTACTGAGACTGTTTAGTGTGTTAGCCAATCTGTGGTCAGTAGTAGTGCCCTACTCTATGTGATAGTAAACCTGAATATTGCATGTACACTCACGCACGCACTGTATGTGAGTATTTGTGAGCAACCTGTATATCATCATTGTGTGTGTAAAGAGCCAGAGTGTTTTTATAACACAGTCATGGAAACGGACAGAAACAGGAGGCAATGCTGAAATACACACACACCTGTGTGCGTATACAACAGGTGTGAAGAATATCCTGTCTACAGGTGTGCGTTTCAGGGAAACCAACTTTCACTGTAAAACTGAACAACGTAACGTTTGGATGTTCTCTGTTGAGTCATAGTGTGTCCTCCCTCCCTGTCATACCAAAACAACCCAATACCTGAGGAGAAACATTGGATTGGTCAGTCCTAGTGTGGGGGATAAAGGATAACTGTAGTGTACACAGTCATGTCCCTGAATAAATAGACCAAAACAAAGATTATCTGATCTAAAAAAACAAAAAAACACAATCAGTAGAGTAAACAACACTGGTGCTTCTTCTCAACCAAGAATGAAAGAAAAACAAAAAGACTGAGGTAAGAGGAAGGACTGGTCCTCCCAACAATGTCAGGGACTTACCCTGCTTAGACAAACGCCAACAGGCATTACTCGTTTGATTTCCTCAATTCCACATAACTAGTGGAAGGCCTTTACAAATGCCTTTTGTTTTAGTGTACTAGAATCTCCCAGGCAGGTTGTGCAACTAAAGCTGGTCTTAAGCTAGGTTTCCATCCAATTGGAGACAGATTTTCATGCAAATATTGTCAAATCGACATGAAGAAAATATGCACATTTTCCCTCTAGTGGTGTTTCCACCAAATAGACTTATTGCAGATTTAAAAAATATTTAAAAAATCAGTGCATGATGACATGGTGCACACAAAATGTACTTTTTGGCTTACATTTGTATGTACCCAATAAAAATCTAAAGTTTAATGTGTTTACATTGCATTTTCAACTCTACCAACATTTTTCTAATGAAAACGGTTGCCTTAAATAGCTGAAAATGTGCCCTCTCTGGCCTTGGGACATGCGCTCTAGCCAACAGCTTGCAGATCGTGCAGGTAGGTTGTGTGGGTAGGCTAGTCTACATGATGAGATGATTTTGGATAAGAGTGAGAATATTTGTATTTGTCAAATAGCAGTCAAGCATCGATCATCATAACATCAGAATAAGACTCTTGATATTTATTGTAAAGGATCATCAAGCTCATCACCATGCACTTTATGAACACTTAAGTTCATCAGTACTATTTTCATCTGAAGCCTAATAAACTGATTTGTTTCCCGAGTCGTAGCGGAAGGACCATATACCATGTCATCCAGTGACTCCAAGTTTGTTTCGATATGCATAACAGCAGGAAGTAGGGGTGCCGAGTGTGTTGCAGCACCCCTTGATAAATGATTACTCCTGTATGAGCGGAGAAAAATTATTGTCAGCAGAACGGAGTGAAGAATTGCCCCCCGGTGTCGTCCAACATGTCCCTCAACCTGCCTGCCCCCCCCCAACCCCTAGCATTTTACATTTCAACTTCAATGGGGTAGGGAGGAAGTCCCAAGGATTCCGGATAGCACGGACCCTTATCTCAGGGTGACTCTGTTGTGCTCCCATGTTACACTACAAGTTTCTGAGAGGGAGAGAAAACCACTCCTCTAATTCTATTGCAAGGAGGTTCCATAGAGAATTCATACTGAAATGTATTCTAAAATGCTGGAAACTGTGTTGTATGAATGGAAACAACACAAACACTAGTTCAAGATGCCGTAGGACTCCCTTTAAGACTACCCAGAATGCACCCAATGTGAACAGATAGTTACAGTTCTATTCAAACACATCAAGGTTACATTATTGGACCCCACAGACAATTAATGAGGGAAAGGATTGTCAGTATGACTTGAGCCAGAACGCTTCACCTCTTTTAGAGGAATAACATTGACTCATGAAGCACAATCCTTTGGAACAAGCCAGGATCCAGTTTTCCATGGCAAAAACAAAGGACTTTGTGCAGTGTCTGGCACTGCGGGCCCACGACTCTGAATCGCTGTCTAGGAATGCGGGCACACAACACACTGTCCAGTCTTTACCTATACTTTCGCCTCACAATGTCAGCTTTACTGGAACAGGGATAACGTCAGCCTTTAACAATGCTGTACAACTTGGAGGAGGTGCAAAGCTCTGTGTGCACAATAGAACAGAGCGGGGGGTATCATGGAAGAGGAAACTACTGTCGTTGCTTTAGAGTTTGACAATGTCCCACATGGAGTGAGAATAATTCTGTATTACAATGACAAAATGAATGAAGTTACGAGAAAAGAGGCTCACATTTGAGGAAAACTCCAGCCCACTTGGTTTAGCATCAGTATGGTAGTCTGGATTGGAGGTTTTTTCCAAAGCAGACGCTTCATCTGAAGATTTGAAATTTGTGAGGTGATTTGGGGGGAGGGCAAGAGAGAAAGAAGGAGCTAAAAAGAGAGAGAAAGAAGGAGCAGAGAGAGAGAAGGAGTTGGAGAGAGAAAGTTGCACAACTTCATCAAGGACTTGGCTTATGAACTGACACTAGGTGCAGTGGAGCTATAAAAAAGTAAATTATAGAAATACAGAAAGAAACCCAAATACTGGGTTATGTAAGAACATTGTGCTGCTAAAAAGCTTTGCTAGAAATTTGAGTGCTTGGGCAAATTTCAGTTTAAAAAATAAGGAACACTCACAAATGGCAAGTCCCTTCTACTCTAGGGAGACATAATCGGAAATACCTCATACTAGGATGCACAATTCAGGTAATCTTAGACTTCATTCAGTTATTATATTCAGGGGCAATTCAGAGCTCAAGAAAAACAGCTATACTCTAATCAGTTCTATTCAACTAGTCATTAGTTCTACTCTTTCATTCGTGTTACGTAACCTTGTGTGCTGGACGGGCCCAGTGAGTGTCAGAAACACACTCCCTCTCCTCATTAAAGCTGCCGTGACTCTGCCCTCAATCCCAGCTTCCCCTCTCACAAAAGCCCTGTGGAGCGCATTGTCATCTTCTAGACCATGACCTGTCCATTCTTGGATTGTCTATCTGAAGCCCCATCGTCAAATCCATAAATTATCTTCAGGTAAAGTAAAACCTGAGTGATTGCATTTCACAAACAAAGCTTTAGAGGAGCTAAATGTTTGTTTGAGCGTCTGACCATCAAGCAGGATTACGAAAATGGCCCTCATGAGGACCGTAACAGGAAAAGAAGACCCAGGGGTACAGTTGAAGTCGTTAGTTTACATACACTTAGGTTGGAGTCATTAAAACTCATTTTTCAACCACTCCACAAATTTCTTGTTAACAAACTATAGTTCTGGCAAGTCAGTTAGGACATCTACTTTAATTAGTAATTTTTCCAACAATTGTTTACAGACAGATTATTTAACTTATAATTCACTGTATCACAATTCCAGTGTGTCAGAAGTTTACTACACTAAGTTGACTGTGCCTATAAACAGCTATGAAAATTCCCGAAAATTATGTCATGGCTTTAGAAGCTTCTGATAGGCTAATTGACATCATTTGAGTCAATCGGAGGTGTACCTGTGGATGTATTTAGGCCTACCATCAGAATCAGTGCCTCTCTGGATATAAAAGGGGGAGGCTTGCTTGCAAGCCGAAGAAGACAATCCCAACCGTGAAGCACGGGGGTGGCAGCATTATGTTGTGGGGGTGCTTTTCTGCAGGAGGGACTTGTGCACTTCACTAAATAGATGGCATCATGAGGAATTTAAAATGATGTGGATATATTGAAGCAACATCTCAAGACATCAGTCAGGAAGTTAAAGCTTGGTTACAAATGGGTCTTCCAAATGGTCAATGACTCCAAGCATACTTCCAAAGTTGTGGCAAAATGGCTTAAGGACAACAAAGTCAAGGTATTGGAGTGGCCATCACAAAGCCCTGACATCAATCCTATAGAAAATTTGTGGGCAGAACTGAAAACCCATGTGCGAGCAAGGAGGCCAACAAACTTGACTCAGTTACACCAGCTCTGTCAGGAGGAATGGGCCAAAATTCACCCAACTTATTGTGGGAAGCTTGTGGAAGGCTACCCGAACATTTGACCCAAGTTAAACAATTTAAAGGCAATGCTACCAAATACTAATTGAGTGTATGTAAACTTCTGGGAACCCACTGGGAATGTGATGAAAGAAATAAAAGCAGAAATTTTAAATAAATAAAAAATAAATTGCTCTCTACTATTATTCTGACATTTCACATTCTTAAAATTAAAAGTGGTGATCTTAACTGACCTAAGACAGGGGATTTTAATGTCAGGAATTGTGAAAAACTGAGTTTAAATGTATTTGGCTAAGGTGTATGTAAACTTGCGACTTCAACTGATCCTCTAGTGCATGAATCAGGCCTTCGTGGTAAAATTGCTGCGAAGAAACCACTACTAAAAGGATGACAATAATAAGAAGAGACTTGCTTGGGCCAAGAAACGCAAGCAATGGACATTAGACCGGTGGAAATGTGTCCTTTTGGTCTGATGAGTACCAATTTGAGATTTTTGGTTCCAACCGCTGTGTCTTTGTGAGATGCAGAGTAGGTGAACGGATGATCTCCTCATGTGTGGTTCCCACCACGAAGCATGGAGGAGGTGGTGTGATGGTGTTTTATTGGTGACACTGTCAGTGATTTATTTAGAATTCAAGGCACATTTAACCAGCATGGCTTCTACAGCATTCTGTAGCGATAAGCCATCACATCTGGTTTGCACTTAGTGGGACTATAATTTGTTTCTCAACAGGACAATGACCGCAAACACACCTCCTCATGTTCAGGTCTCTCCAGAGATGTTCGATCGGGTTCAAGTCTGTGCTTTGGCTGTCCAACTCAAGGACATTCAGAGACTTGTCCCGAAACCACTCCTGCGTTGTCTTGGCTGTGTGCTTAGGGTCGTTGTCATGTTGTAAGGTGAACCTTCACCCAAGTCTGAGGTCCTGAGCACTCTGGAACAGATTTTCATCAAGGATCTCTGTACATTGCGCCGTTCATCTTTCCCTCGATCCTGACTATTATCTCAGTCTCTGCCGCTGAAAAACATCCCCACAGCATGATGCTGCCACCACCACGCTTCACCGTAGCGATGGTGCCAGGTTTCCTACAGACATGATGCTTGGCATTCAGACCAACAAGTTAAATCTTGGTTTCATCAGACCAGAGAATCTTCTTTCTCATGGTCAGAGTCATTTAAGTGCCTTTTGGAAAACTCCAAGCTGGCGGTCATGTGCCTTTTTACTGAGGAGTGGCTTCCGTCTGGCCACTCTACCATAAAGGACTGATTGGTGGAGTGCTGCAGAGATGGTTGTCCTTCTGGAAGGATCTCCCATCTCCACACAGGAACTCTGGAGCTCTGTCAAAGTGACCATCAGGTTCTTGGTCACTTCCCTTACCAAAGCCCTTCTCCTCCGATTGCTCAGTTTGGCCGATCGGCCAGCTGTAGGAATACTATTGGTGGTTCCAAACTTCTTCCATTAAGAATGATGGAGGGCACTGTGTTTTTGGGGACCTTCAATGCTACAGAAATGTTTTGGTACCCTTCCCCAGATCTGTGCCTTGACACAATCCTATCTCAGAGCTCTACGGACAATTCCTTCAACCTCATGGCTTGGTTTTTGCTCTGACAACTGTGGGACCTTATATAGACAGGTGTGTGCCTTTCCAAATCATGTCCAATCAATTGAATTTACCACAGGTGGACTCCAAGTTGTAGAAACATCTCAAGTTTGATCAATTGAAACATGACGCACCTTGAGCTCAATTTCAAGTCTCATAGCAAAAGGTCTGAATAGCTACGTAAATACGGTATTTCTGTTTTTAATTTGAATACATTTGCAAAAACCTCTAAAAACCTGTTTTCGCTTTGTCATTATGGGTATTGTGTGTAGAATGATGAGGGAAAAAAATAATTTAAATACATTTTACAATAAGGCTGTAACGTGTAAAAAGTTAAGGGGTCTAAATCCTTTCCGAATGCACTGTATGTCCTATTGTACTGCCCTCAGTGTTCAGCTTAAATCCAAAGGTTTCTCAATGGGGGCCAGTAACCTGGGAATGCCAGACAGTTAATGTCAGTCTCCATCCAGACAATGATTAAGCCACCGGACAAGAGAATCTTCCAGGGCCAAAGTCCTCAAGGCCAGAGATGTGGTGGGATCCTCCTCACATTGTGTCCCGGTGACCCACCCAAATTCATGTGTGAGTGTTGCCTCATACACGTTTACCATTTTCCCCTTTAAAAGGCAAAAGGACGACAATCATCTACCACCTCTAAGTTGTTAACTTGTTGTACTAACAACAATGGTTCAAAAGAGTAGAATGGTGGTATCTGCCACTGGGATGTGTACAGGAATGCACTGTACAAGAGTTCTTCCTCACTGACCTGCCCACAATGATGCTAAAACATTCCACATGTAGAACTCTCCAGGACTACCCACACGGCAATTTGTAAGCATGTGCATACAGCATTTGACCACAAAGAATACCTGAAATAGTCAAAAACTGCATTTTAACCAACAAAATATATTGTCTCTATTAATTTCATTGCTGCTTATTCCATGTCATAAGGAAACCAAGCTCACATGTCTACTGCACAGACAGTAAGTCCTACAAAAAAATGATTAAAAAAAAACATTAAACAGTGAATGCAACTGAAATCTACATTTAAAAGTATGACTTACTGAAAACAGGCATTGTGCCAAGTTCCTTGAAGAACCTTCACATTGAATGTGTCTTGAATTGTTCCCCCGCAACCCGCACAGTGGCGTCCATCTGTACCTGTAGGGTTCAATTATGTCACTACAGGAAAAGCATACTCTATCCATTCATAAAAGTAAATCACAGTAGCAATTGCATTTCTGCATAGATTTTATTGACTGAACAAAGGTGAGACTTGTAATCTGTTTGCATAGACACATTTTTTAAGAAAATAAGAATATATGGAAATTCCCTGACCTTTAATAACAATCAATTTTGAGTAATTGCAAATACAGTCAGTCAATGATTATAGGGATAATGTTTTTTGTAGAACATAGGCTGACACAGGCTGTTTACAATATAATGTTCAGGCTATAAATGATTCTCAAGTAAAAAGGAAAACGTTTAGACAAGCATGAGCATCATTCTTCTGTTATATATATATATATATATACACACACACACACACACACACACACACCAATCAAAAGTTTGGACACATACTCATTCAAAGTTTTAAAAATGTTTTTACTATTTTCTACATTGTACTAATCAAAATAGTATACTGTATAAGACACTGTATAAGTCTAAAAATATATGTAGCAAATAAAGATTCCAGCTAGATCTCTTTAGTTGAGCTCTTTAATTTGTTCAAAAAAAAAAAGCCTGCATTCACAAGACTTCCATTCCAATGCAATAAATATTGAGTTTTGAAATTAATGGATCCAAGCTGCGAAATTCAAGTAACATTATTTTACACATCTGCCCGAACTTAATGGCAGAATCATTGACGTTGTTACAAAGTAACTATGCATGTTATGACGATCAGATGCATTGTAGCGAGCTCTCATTTGACAAATATCAGCTAACAAATGTATCAAGTCTCGAAGACCGTGCATCCCCCTACTCGAATTAGCTTGGGCTTCCCTTTCCCCAAACAACAGATTGTATGTATAAATAAAAAAAAGTCAACATTGTTATCCACATGTAAGCGTAACTATCAACTGGGAGAGAAGTTTAGACTGCTCACCTTCCAGCTCCTCCATCTAATTGTTGTGTCGTCGTTATTTGTTCTTTATTTCCCAGAAAGTTCTCACAGTGATCCAGTGTGTGTTACATTCAGGGTTATTTATTCTACGAATACAAGAAAGGTATTTAGAAATCGTAGTTTCAATCCCCTGTACATTTTCTTAGGAAGGAAAATATCGCCGTTCAGTTTTGGAATAGCCTACTTTGTTGGCAGGATGACGTCATGCAGTTGGAATTCCTGTACGGAGACCGGAAGGGATCGGCAGCAGCAACACCTGGAACAGGAGCAAATTGGAGCCGAAAAGGCAAATATCCACTACACTGAAACTATAGCACCATCTACTGCCAGAAAGATTTCACGTTATTATTTTTGTTAAACAATTTTCATATATGAATAACTTAAATGATGACATTCCCCGAGCATCTGTAATGCCAGCTTGTTATGACTCCTGAGTCCTACACGCAGGATAGCCTACTGTTCCCCAAGCATGTCTGTGCGGCGAGTGGATACTTATACCTGAAGATAAAACACGACTTTGACACTAGTCAACCAAAATTATTGCAACCATCACACTGAATAAGCTACCCTGTAACTCCAAATCGAGCAGCTGGGAAGAAGGAAACGTCTAAGGGAAGCCATAGTTGCCCGTGCGGTTGGTCCATTTGGCTCTACATCAACTTTTCAAATCGCTGTTAGTGCATTCAGATTTCTATCACTTGAAACATGCACAGAACCATATAAACATTTGCACGAACTCGGCAAGTCTGCATGCATATATTTTTTTGCGCATGCTTCAGGTGGTAGAAATCTGAACGCACTACCAGCTTTTTGAAAAGTTGATGTAATTATACTTTCCTGTGGATATTGTCTCACATTCCTACTGCCAAACGACCAACCACACGGACAATGTTATTCAACATTCTGGCCTATAGAAGTCGTGAGAGGAACTCCTGATTCAAACGCTAATTTCTGCCTGACGTAAAAATGCAATGGAAATCAACGTCGGGTTTCCAGGCAAACTGCATAGGTGCAGTGGTCTAATGACTTCATTTTCAATGCTTTACCTAAGGTATTGTGCCTATCTAATGTATGTTGACGACTCTTGTGGTTACATAACCTTACTTAAGTGTATGAGGTTGTATCACCCTGTCCTGCTTGATGGACATTCTTGTTACATTTTCACCTTGCTACAGTATTATGTCAACTGCCCAAACAATCACCAGACTGCATTACTATATTGGCTTAGTTTAGTGCTCAGCCTCGTCATGGGAGTGAACCAATTATGGGTATAAACCCTGGATGACAGACAGGGGGCGTTGTATTGAAGGCACCACGCAGCCATCTCCTCGATTGTAAAAATCTTTTGGAAGGTATAGAAATGCATATATTATGCATATAAGGTCTACATTCATTTGACACATTTACTCTATTTCAATAACTAAATGCATACTTTTAAATTATGCGAGCTAAACATATATATATATATATATATATATATATATATATACAGTGCCTTGCGAAAGTATTCGGCCCCCTTGAACTTTGCGACCTTTTGCCACATTTCAGGCTTCAAACATAAAGATATAAAACTGTATTTTTTTGTGAAGAATCAACAAGTGGGACACAATCATGAAGTGGAACGACATTTATTGGATATTTCAAACTTTTTTAACAAATCAAAAACTGAAAAATTGGGTGTGCAAAATTATTCAGCCCCCTTAAGTTAATACTTTGTAGTGCCACCTTTTGCTGCGATTACAGCTGTAAGTCGCTTGGGGTATGTCTATCAGTTTTGCACATCAAGAGACTGAATTTTTTTCCCAGCTCGAGCTCAGTGAGGTTGGATGGAGAGCATTTGTGAACAGCAGTTTTCAGTTCTTTCCACAGATTCTCGATTGGATTCAGGTCTGGACTTTGACTTGGCCATTCTAACACCTGGATATGTTTATTTTTGAACCATTCCATTGTAGATTTTGCTTTATGTTTTGGATCATTGTCTTGTTGGAAGACAAATCTCCGTCTCAGTCTCAGGTCTTTTGCAGACTCCATCAGGTTTTCTTCCAGAATGGTCCTGTATTTGGCTCCATCCATCTTCCCATCAATTTTAACCATCTTCCCTGTCCCTGCTGAAGAAAAGCAGGCCCAAACCATGATGCTGCCACCAACATGTTTAACAGTGGGCATGGTGTGTTCAGGGTGATGAGCTGTGTTGATTTTACGCCAAACATAACGTTTTGCATTGTTGCCAAAAGGTTCAATTTTGGTTTCATCTGACCAGAGCACCTTCTTCCACATGTTTGGTGTGTCTCCCAGGTGGCTTGTGGCAAACTTTAAACGACACTTTTTATGGATATCTTTAAGAAATGGCTTTCTTCTTGCCACTCTTCCATAAAGATTTGTGCAATATACGACTGATTGTTGTCCTATGGACAGAGTCTCCCACCTCAGCTGTAGATCTCTGCAGTTCATCCAGAGTGATCATGGGCCTCTTGGCTGCATCTCTGATCAGTCTTCTCCTTGTATGAGCTGAAAGTTTAGAGAGGACGGCCAGGTCTTGGTAGATTTGCAGTGGTCTGATACTCCTTCCATTTCAATATTATCGCTTGCACAGTGCTCCTTGGGATGTTTAAAGCTTGGGAAATGTTTTTGTATCCAAATCCGGCTTTAAACTTCTTCACAACCGTATCTCGGACCTGCCTGGTGTGTTCCTTGTTCTTCATGATGCTCTCTGCGCTTTTAACGGACCTCTGAGACTATCACAGTGCAGGTGCATTTATACGGAGACTTGATTACACACAGGTGGATTGTATTTATCATCATTAGTCATTTAGGTCAACATTGGATCATTCAGAGATCCCCACTGAACTTCTGGAGAGAGTTTGCTGCACTGAAAGTAAAGGGGCTGAATAATTTTGCACGCCCAATTTTTCAGTTTTTGATTTGTTAAAAAAGTTTGAAATATCCAATAAATGGCGTTCCACTTCATGATTGTGTCCCACTTGTTGTTGATTCTTCACAAAAAAATACAGTTTTATATCTTTATGTTTGAAGCCTGAAATGTGGCAAAAGGTCGCAAAGTTCAAGGGGGCGAATACTTTCGCAAGGCACTGTATACATTTAAAATCATTCAAGAGGTTTTTTTATTGAGTACTAGTGTTACTTTCCCCACTTCAAGAAAAACATATATTTTTTTAAATGTAATTTTGTCCTTGAAACATATAATTGCATTCATTCCTATGGAGTGCCAATAGACGGGTGGCTTCAAAGTCTCTCAATGGCCAATACCTAGCATCAGCAATCCAGGGTTTATAAACTCCTTTTTCAGGACCCTGTCTTTCAAAGATAATTTGTAAAAATCCAGATAATTTCACAGATCTTCATTGTAAAGGGTTTAAACACTGTTTCCCATGCTTGTTCAATGAACCATAAACAATTAATGAACTTACACCTGTGGAACGGTCATTAAGACCGTACAGACGGTAGGCATTTAAGGTCACAGTTATGAAAGCTTAGGATACTAAAGAGGCCTTTCTACTGACTCTGAAAAACACCAAAAGAAATATGCCCAGGGTCCCTGCTCATCTGCGTGAACGTGCCTTGGGCATGCTGCAATGACGCATGAGGACTGCAGCTGTGGCCAGGGCAATAAATTGCAATGTCCGTACTGTGAGATGCCTAAGACAGCACTACAGGGAGACAGGACAGACAGCTGATCGTCCTCGCAGTGGCAGACCACATGTAACAACACCTGCACAGAATCGGTACATCCGAACATCACACCTGCGGGACAGGTACAGGATGGCAACAACAACTGCCCAAGTTACACCAGAAATGCACAATCCCTCCATCAGTGCTCAGACTGTCCTCAATAGGCTGAGAGAGGCTGGTCAGAGGGCTTGTAGGACTGTTGTAATGCAGGTCCTCACCAGACATCACTGGCAACAACGTTGCCTATGGGCACAAACCCACCGTCGCTGGACCAGACAGGACTGGCAAAAAGTGCTCTTCACTGACGAGTTGTAGTTTTGTCTCACCAGGGGTGATGGTCGGATTCGCGTTTATCGTCGAAGGAATGAACATTACACCAAGGCCTGCACTCTGGCGGAATCGATTTGGAGGTGGAGGGTCTGTCATGGTCTGGGGCGGCATCACAGCATCATCGGACTGAGCTTTTTGTCATTGCAGGTAATCTCAATGCTGTGCGCTACAGGGAAGCCATCCTCCTCCCTCATGTGGTACCCTTCCTGCAGGCTCATTCTCGCATGACAATGCAGCCATACTGCTCGCTCTGTACGTGATTTCCTACAAGACAGGAATGTAAGTGTTCTGCCATGGCCAGCGAAGAGCCCGGATCTCAATCCCATTGAGCACATCTGGGACCTGTTGGACTGGAGGGTGAGGGCTAGGGCCATTCCCCCCAGAAATGTCTGGGAACTTGCAGGTGCCTTGGTGGAAGAGTGGGGTAACATATCACAGCAAGAACTGGCAAATCTGGAGCAGTCCATGAGGAGGAGATACACTGCAGTACTTAATGCAGCTGTTGGCCACACCAGATACTGACTGTTACTTTTAATTTTGACCCCCCCCCCCCTCTTTGTTCAGGGACACATTATTCAATTTCTGTTAGTCACATGTCTGTGGAACTTGTTCAGTTTATGTCTCAGTTGTTGAATCTTATGTTCACACAAATATTTACATATGTTAAGTTTGCTGAAAATAAACGCAGTTGACAGTGAGAGGAAGTTTATTTTTTTGCTGAGGTTATATGTCATTATATTGAACCAATGATTTATCTATTCACTAGATGACTGACCGAGGACGCTGTGTTGATGCCACCGTGCCTCAGTCTTGGCACTCCCCCACCAGTGTAAAAAATACATTAATAAAACCCATAAAACCTAGCAGTCAAACAGGGAAATGGTTCCAATATTTTTTCCACCTTTCATTTTTCCCATAGGGGATTTTAGAAACACTTTAAAATATGGGCTGTTTTTCGTGTAGGCTCATGCTGGCGTGACGTTTTGATTACCGTGTAAATCTCTGTGTTTGCTTGTATAGAGTGTCGTACCCCATCAGAACCCAAAATATATGTTTGTTAACAAGGCAATAAATGTAAACATTTTGGGGGGGGGGCAGGTGGTTAGAGAGTTGGGCCAGTAACCGTATAGGTTGCTAGATCGAATCCCCGAGTTGACAAGGTAAAACATCTGTTGTTCTGCCCCTGAACAAGGAGGTTAACTCACTGTTCCCCGGTAGACTGTCATTGTAAAGAAGAATTTGTTCTTAACCGACTTGCCTAGTTTAATAAAGGTTAAAAATGTAATTCCCCACGAATGTTGAAGCGCTCCCCTTGGGCCAATTGAGATATTGCATGCGACTAACACATTTCTGTGAATTACTACAGCTTCCGCCTTGGGCCAATCAGTGATTGTTTAAAATGCCGGATCTCTATGGCAAGACGCAGCATTCACCCAGGTTTCATCAAAATCGGGCCAGTGCTGTATGAGATATCGCGTGTAACTAAAGTACTTATGGATGGAGAAAGATTCACAGTCCCCTCCCCGATTTCATCGTGGGGGCAACAAACACTGTATAGCCTCAAAACATGGTTAAAACGATCATTTTGATATCGTGGAGGGTCAGTCCTTGCATCTATTAATTTGAAAGTTCTCAAGGCCCATCAAAACTGAGGCGGGTTGTGTCTTTGTTATTGTTTCAGTTAAAGACTCTAGCTTTAACAGTAGGCCTATTCAAACAGTTGTTGGAAGTACATCTGATCATGTCTTCATACAGGGGAATTTATTTGAGTCATGGATTGTAATGAAGTGTGCATCTGTTTTCTCTTCCACTGAAAATGTTTTCTATTTTATTTCATTTATTTGTATTACAATAATACATGATACAAAATATGAATGAATACAAGTATACTTAAATAATTTACAAAGGACAGTTGAGTTAGTCCTAGGGGGTATTATAACACGTAACAACACTAAGACCTTCAGCGCCAATAAGACAGAAACGTTGGATGAGGGGTGGGGCTACATCGGACATCATATTCGCGCTCGTCAGAAGGTCATCGCTACCAGTGAGGAAGAGGCGAACGAAAGGGTCAACTTTCGTCAAATTTTGTCCAAGCGGTAATAAGCAGACCGCCTGCATTTCCGATTTTGGGACAACGACTCCAATTGTAGGGGCGGAAACAAAACCATATTATTATACAGTGTCGCTAACGGAAAATTACGGCACGTGGGGGCGGGTTACCGAACATTTTTTTGTGTAACACTGATGGTACATAAGCAGGTAGTATGATAACTTGCAGGTCAATGTTGCGGTGGGTTACCGGGAGTTTAGGGCATATTAGTCTGCATGTTAATTAAGAGTAGATCGGGGCATTTTATCTTGTTATATGTCAGGCAGTTATTGAATGAGATGTCTGATGCCTACAGTCTAGATAGCGCACGTCATAGACTTTAAGCTACTTGCAATACAATTGTGTTTCATAAGGAATTTAGTTGTCGGGATTGTCTTTAATTGACTTAGACATATCTTAGTCGTGTGTCATCAATTTCTTGGTCTATGCTTTGTCATAATATGCCGAATAACGGTTATGAAATAAAGGTTTTCGTCACATTTAGCGTATGTGTAAATTGGAGTGATATTATCTGTTTAGTAATAGTAGCATAATAGGCCATATCGTAATTGAAATTGTTTGGTGGGAGTTAAAGACTACTAGCCTACAAGTTAAAATGGGAGTGGGGTCCGAAAATGCAGCATCCACCACCAAACTATCCATTCGTCATGGGGTATGCAAAGAGGAGACGAATATCGCTCTGAAAGCACCCTTAAACGTAGAGGGTATGTTACCAAAGAAAGTGGGGCACGTGACTGCAGAAAGAGCCACCTGGGGTCGCCGCATTGAGTTTGTCCTTGCATCGGTGGGGTACGCGGTTGGACTTGGGAACGTGTGGCGGTTTCCATACCTCTGCTACAGGAGCGGTGGAGGTAAGCACATGTAGGCTATTGTTGAGTCTTTGGGTCCATCATCTATAAAATACTGTCAGAACAACGGAAGGAGAGGGGTAATGTCAATAATCTAGATTTAAAGTGTGTGCGTTCCATACTGCTATTATGCATAAATCAGATCCTGAACATGTGGAAATGTAAATACAGAATTTTGGTTTGTTTAATTTATAAACCAGTCTAATTACTGAACCAGTTTAGGCACATGCCATATGTTTGCAACCCTGTAGGCTAACCTTCATGAGCCACATGTGAGTGCCTTTGGTTGAACAATGGCCTCAAACAAAGATTAGTGTTTTCACAATTAAACAAGGACTTGCTTTCAGAATAAAGATAATGTATTCATTGTTTAACCCATTACAGTCAAAGCCCTGTCTAACTGAGGCTTAGACTTTTATCACATTTTTTTTTTTTACATGTATTTAACTGCTTATTTTTGTCACTAAACAGTCTCCATATTAACTTCCGTAATTGTTTCCAACTGGTACCGGTGAACATACAGACAAGTCTTGGGAGGTCTGTAGGTGTCCTAGAGCAAAACAACCAACAAGTTTGTGAGAGTCATCTTTCCATAGAAGGGTAATAGTTTGTTGGCCAAACCGTTCGGCTGCTACAGACGATTTTGTGAGAAGACTGTTTTTTGGGATGTCTCATGGTCTGACAAACACTGCTCTAGCTCTGTCACCTTTCACTGCAGATGTGTGAAGTGCAACATTGGCGGATACAGTGGATTGAGACGCATCCAATGTAAAAAAAACAACATATTTCTAGCTAAAACTGACACATTTTTATGGGGATTTTTTAAAATGATGCTAATTATATTTCAGCAGGAGCACAGATGTCGACTTTTATTGATGTTGGATGTTTGTTTCTAGATGGATGTATGCCATTTGACCCACTTCGTGCTGATCTAGTCTTACTTGCAGGTCTAATCTTACTTGCAGGTCTAATCTTACTTGCAGGTCTAATCTTACTTGCAGGTCTAATCTTACTTGCAGGTCTAATCTTACTTGCAGGTCTAATCTTACTTGCAGATCTAATCTTACTTGCAGATCTAATCTTACTTGCATGTCTTTAGAATAGGATTTAGCTAAACTACGCCAAGGCTACGCCAGGTTGGAATTAACTTTGATGTTATGAAGTGGACTTCTTGAAAGAGCCAAGAGGCAATTCTTCCCCCATGTTACTATGTACATTTTTTGGGGAGAAGAAACCAATGGTTGTAATCCAGTATGACTCACTGCACCACCCTCACTTTTTAGACTTCTGATCTATGAGTTGAAAATGTGCCACAAAAGAGATTTTGAAAAGTTAGTTCTTGGCCAACCGGTTGGGGTTTTCCTGTTTTTGCAACAACAACAACAAAAAACCTTGAACATAACTGACAGTAATTAACAAGGTGGTAAAGGTCCTGAAACAAGACACACATAAGTACATCAGAAGAAGTATGTTCCATGCTGAAAATGAACCGCTAGGTAAATTATTATGATAGTTAACTATAAGTGTGAGGAGGACACAAATACACAACGATGACCAAGCAATTTGTTTCAATGGCATCACTGGTTTTATATTTGTTTAATGTCATTTACTTTGCATTGCTTTGGCTTGTCTGGCACAGTTGATATCTAGCTGAGATGAAGTCCAATCAAGAATGACACAGCAAAACAACAAAAACCTCAACAACAGACACTGATGATTGTGTTCTGTTGTATTTCCCTGTTTATAGTTTATTCGATCCCCGTTATCTTTTGCCGAAGCAGCAGCATCCTGGGGTCCACACAAACATGACAAGTAACAAAACACAGCTACACTGATAGACAAGGACAGTCACAGAAATGTAAAATGCAATGATATACAACAACAAAAAATAGTACATACAATACAACAACAAATATTGTGTAATGTAATGTGTGTGTGTGTGCGTGTCCCCTCACTGTCCCCACAATTCCATTAAATGTTGTTTAATTGTTTTTAATGGTAATTTTGTTGTTTGCTTGAGTAATTGGAGATGGAAGGGAGTTCCATGCTAACATGGCCGTGTATAGAACTGTACGTTGTCGTGAATTCATTTTGAACTTGGGGATTGTGAAGAGACCCCTGTTTGTGTGTCTGAGCTGAATGTTATTTGATTATGCAAACTACAAGAGAATCAGTTAATCTCTCGTAAACCCTCAAAAATGAAAGACTGGCATGCATGTTGTTGATGTTAGTTCTGTAAGTGCAGTAAAGGGCAAGGCGTGCTACTCTGTTTTGAGCCAGCTTTCTTTGCTGCACTTGACCATATTGCCGGACAGTAATCAAGATGGGACAAGACCAGAGCCTGAACAACTAGTACAGTTGATTTGTGTCAAACGCAGAATATCTTTTTATAACAGACATACTCCTCCTCATCTTCACAACAACGTTGTCAATATGGCTTAGCCATGATAACTGGTCTCACCCTTTATACACAACTCCAGTTGAGGTTTCGGTCTTAGAAAATGTTTTGAACCAAATACATTGCTTATCATTTTAGATGTATTTAAGACCATGTTATTGTTAATCACCCACTCTGATACTGACTGGAACTCTGTTAACATCCCACACACTATCAAGCATTTCACACACATGATCTAGATACTGACTTAGCACTTGGTGGCCAATAGCAACACCCTAAAACAATAGGCCTTAATAGGTGACGCTGCAACCATAACACTTGACATGGTACTCCCACCGGCTTTGGTCTTTGTCATGGTAGCAACGTAGGCTACAATTTATTTTCAAGAAAACCCTCTCAAAATCAAACGGAGCTCTTTCGTTCCACGTTCAGCATGCGTTGCCCTCTTCTGCCTTGCCATGGGGTTTCCAATAGCTTCACTAACCCCAAAGTCAAAGTTCAGGGATGGTGTCTTTGTGTTTATAAACCTTGCCACGGACCTCACTGTATAACAGAAAGGTGCTACCTTGACAGACAAGTCACACTGGTTTGCTCAGGCACTAAATTAGCAGGCACTAAATTCCTCTGTCATTCATTCACATCCCAGATTATGTACAGTGCCTTGCGAAAGTATTCGGCCCCCTTGAACTTTGCGACCTTTTGCCACATTTCAGGCTTCAAACATAAAGATATAAAACTGTATTTTTTTGTGAAGAATCAACAACAAGTGGGACACAATCATGAAGTGGAACGACATTTATTGGATATTTCAAACTTTTTTTTAACAAATCAAAAACTGAAAAATTGGGCGTGCAAAATTATTCAGCCCCCTTAAGTTAATACTTTGTAGCGCCACCTTTTGCTGCGATTACAGCTGTAAGTCGCTTGGGGTATGTCTCTATCAGTTTTGCACATCGAGAGACTGAAAATTATTCCCATTCCTCCTTGCAAAACAGCTCGAGCTCAGTGAGGTTGGATGGAGAGCATTTGTGAACAGCAGTTTTCAGTTCTTTCCACAGATTCTCGATTGGATTCAGGTCTGGACTTTGACTTGGCCATTCTAACACCTGGATATGTTTATTTTTGAACCATTCCATTGTAGATTTTGCTTTATGTTTTGGATCATTGTCTTGTTGGAAGACAAATCTCCGTCCCAGTCTCAGGTCTTTTGCAGACTCCATCAGGTTTTCTTCCAGAATGGTCCTGTATTTGGCTCCATCCATCTTCCCATCAATTTGAACCATCTTCCCTGTCCCTGCTGAAGAAAAGCAGGCCCAAACCATGATACTGCCACCACCATGTTTGACAGTGGGCATGGTGTGTTCAGGGTGATGAGCTGTGTTGCTTTTACGCCAAACATAACGTTTTGCATTGTTGCCAAAAAGTTACATTTTGGTTTCATCTGACCAGAGCTCCTTCTTCCACATGTTTGGTGTGTCTCCCAGGTGGCTTGTGGCAAACTTTAAACAACACTTTTTATGGATATCTTTAAGAAATGGCTTTCTTCTTGCCACTCTTCCATAAAGGCCAGATTTGTGCAATATACAAGTGATTGTTGTCCTATGGACAGAGTCTCCCACCTCAGCTGTAGATCTCTGCAGTTCATCCAGAGTGATCATGGGCCTCTTGGCTGCATCTCTGATCAGTCTTCTCCTTGTATGAGCTGAAAGTTTAGAGGGACGGCCAGGTCTTGGTAGATTTGCAGTGGTCTGATACTCCTTCCATTTCAATATTATCGCTTGCACAGTGCTCCTTGGGATGTTTAAAGCTCGGGAAATCTTTTTGTACCAAATCCGGCTTTAAACTTCTTCACAACAGTATCTCGGACCTGCCTGGTGTGTTCCTTGTTCTTCATGATGCTCTCTGTGCTTTTAACGGACCTCTGAGACTATCACAGTGCAGGTGCATTTATACAGAGACTTGATTACACACAGGTGGATTGTATTTATCATCATTAGTCATTTAGGTCAACATTGGATCATTCAGAGATCCTCACTGAACTTCTGGAGAGAGTTTGCTGCACTGAAAGTAAAGGGGCTGAATAATTTTGCACGCCCAATTTTTCAGTTTTTGATTTGTTAAAAAAGTTAGAAATATCCAATAAATGTCGTTCCACTTCATGATTGTGTCCCACTTGTTGTTGATTCTTCACAAAAAAATACAGTTTTATATCTTTATGTTTGAAGCCTGAAATGTGGCAAAAGGTCGCAAAGTTCAAGGGGGCCGAATACTTTCGCAAGGCACTGTAGCAGACATGAGGGTCTCTTGATGAGGGAGCCCTCTTGGTCTAATGGTCAAGACGGGGATTTCTCCTACGTGAGACCAGTGTTCAGAGGAGGTCAGAGGAGGGGGTTGAATGTAGCGGCCATGAGTCGGGCTCGTGATGAGGTAGCCCTGTCTGCGACTTCAAAATCAGATCACACCCGTCAAAATTACAATGAGGAGCCTGTATCTCATTCCCTCACCGGAGGGCTTGAAACAAGTATACTGCTGTAATGACTATCCTAGTTGTAACATAGGGAAATTAGACACTGTCATTATAGTAAGACACCATGTGTTGTCTATTCATCCTTCTTAGTGTTTAGCTAGTTGTCATATGGGAGAACCTCCCGAAAGGACAACCATCTCTGCAGCACTACACCAATCAGGCCTTTATGGTAGTGGCCAGACGGAAGCCACTCCTCAGTAAAAGGCATATGACAGCCCACTTGGAGTTTGCCTAAAGGCTCTCAGACCATGAGAAACAAAATTCTCTGGTCTGATGAAACCAAAATTGAACTATTTGGCATGTTGGTGGCAGCATCATGCTGTGGGGATATTTGGCAGCGGCAGGGACTGGGAGACTAGTCCATATCGAGGAAAAGATGAACGGAGCAAAGTACAGAGAGATTCTTGATGAAAACCTGCTCCAGAGCACTCAGGACCTCAGACTGGGTTGAACCTTCTAATAGGACAATGACCCTAAGCACACAGCCAAGACAACGCAGGAGTGGTTTCAGGACAAGTCTGAATGTCCTTGAGTGGCCCAGCCAGAGCACAGACTTGAACCTGATCTAACATCTCTGGAGGAATAAACAGTTACATCAATTTTAGAATAAGGCTATAAAACGTAACAAAATGTGGAAAAAGTCAAGGGGTGTGAGTACTTTCTGAAAGAACTGTATAGTGTATTTACTGTCATCTGATATGATTTCTAGCCTAGTCCTTTGTCTTCTCTAAACTAATGATCACTTCTGGTTAATTTTTCTAACAGGTTTTGTCTACGAGACCGGAATAGACTTTCATAGCATCTTAGAACTTAAGCAGCAGGTTAGGAGAATTAGGTGAAGGTTAGGAAAAGGGTTAGGGTTAGCTAAAATGCTCTCCTAACCTGCTACGAAAAGTCACTTCCGGTCGTAGCTGTTCTTTGTCTAGTCACAACCGTGGAACAAATTCACGGTCGTCTGTAATGACTCACAAATTAATCAAGAAAATGATTTTACTGTTCTTATATTACTAATCTATTTGTGTCCTTCACTTCCTTCTTTTAGGTGCCTTCCTCATTCCTTACTTTCTCATGCTGTTTCTGTGTGGAATCCCCCTGCTCTTCATGGAGTTTGCCATTGGGCAGTATACCCGACTGGGACCAGTGCACGCTCTAGCCAAAATCTGCCCCTTGTTCAAAGGTGAGTGATATCCACAGTCCTATTGTTTACCAAGGCCTCACATTCTATGCAAGAACAGCCACAGGCTGGTTTTATTAAGCATTTAGCTACCATTTCCTGTTTTTAGTCAACGTGGAACAGTCCAGCAAAGAGGCAATGGTGTTTTAATAAGTGCATACAAACAGTAGGCCTACTTGGCAGAGGTAAAGGGATTAACACATGGAGGCTCAGTTTGCCATTGTTCAAAAGGGGAAGGGATAAATAAACTGTCTTATCAGGTTCCGGTGTCACTCAACATTGTGCATGGTTACATGCACCCGGTAATGCGATTATAGTCTGGTCAGATTTAATAAAATAGTTTGATTACACCGATTTCCCTAATAATCCTGTTTACACGGACACATCTGAAATCAAGCTACCTGATGGCACTCTGATAAATGCAGAATAAATGTTCTACCACAGAGACCATGTTATTTTTGGGAAGCATATTTGATTCTGAGTTCAGACATGTAAAGTTTGTATGCGAAAACTACTTCTAAGATTCATACAGTGCCTTCAGAAAGTATTCCTATCCCTTGACTTATTCCACATTTTGTTGTGCTATTGAAAATGGATTCAATCATTTTTTTCCTTCATCAATCTACACAAAATACCCCATAATGACAAAGTGAAAACATGTTGGACATTTTTGCAAATGTATTGAAAATGAAATATCAAAGAGCTTTCCAACATTTGTCCATTTTATTATTTTCAAAATTATTCAAGCTCTGTCAAATTGGTTATTGATCATTGCTAGACAACCATTTTCAGGTCTTGTTATAGATTTTCAAGAGGATTTAGGTCAAAACTGTAACTCGGCCACTTGGGACATTCACTGTCTTCTTGGTATGCAACTCCAGTGTAGATTTGGCCTTGGGTTTTAGGTTATTGTCCTACTGAAAGGTGAATTCATCTCCCAGTATCTGGTGGAAAGCAGACTGAACCAGGCTTTCCTCTAAGAGTTTGCTTGTTCTTAGCTCCTTTCCGTTTTTTTTTTTTATCCTGAAAAATTCCCCAGTCCTTTAACGATTACAAGCATACCAATAACATGATGCAGCCACTACTATGCTTGAAAATGGGGAGAGTGGTACTCAGTAATGTGTTGTATTGGTTTTACCCCAAACGTAACACTTTGTATTCAGGACAAAAAGTGAATTGCTTTGCCACTTTTTTGCAGTAATATTTGTGCCTTGTTGCAAACAGGATGCATGTTTTGGAATATTTGTATTCTGTACAGACTTCCTTCTTTTCACTCTGTCAATTAGGTTAGTGTTGTAGAGTAACTACAATGTTGTTGACCCCCCCCCCCTCAGTTTAATGGCTGAGATATGAGAAACTATGTAACTGTTTTAAAGTCACACCATTGGCCTCATGAGCAGTTTCTTTACTCTCCGGCAACTGAGTTAAGGATGCCTGTATCTTTTTAGTGACTGAGTGTATTGATACACCATCCAAAGTGCAATCAATAACTTCACCATGCTCAAAGGGATATTCAGTGTCTTTTACATCTTTACCCATCTACCAATAGATGTTTGTCACCAAGGGAGTCCACACGTTGGCAGTTAAGGAGTAACAAAAATATTTATTAATAAATAACTAACCAAGTATAAAATTACAAAGGAAAACTAACCTGTGATGTGTGAAAGTAGGCATGTGAGGGATGTAATGGAGATGCATGGACGAAGGTAAAATGTGTGTAAGTGTTGAAGGGTGCACCTAATCAAAAAACATAATCAACCAGATCACAAAGCAAAATGGTGCTGGTGTAGAGAGAGAGCCATGACTGGGCACCAGGAACTTTTATCTCCTAGTTGATCCCAAACACAGGTGCAACTTGTCACCTTAACAACCCAGTCAGCTCCAGTTGTCCCCAATCTGCAAATAAAAGCAGAAACACAGAGAACGTGGCAGGGAGCGTGAGGGGGGAGTAACACCCCCTCCCATAAAAATTGGGGACTAACGAAACCCCGAAAACAAAACCCACAATTACAATTGATCAAAAAACATAAATAATAAAGGTTCAGACACAAAATACTATAATACCATAAAGGTAAGAGGCCCACCAGGTGCCCATGACACCAAACCAATTGACCCCCCCCATCCAACCTCCGCCACGGAAGCAACAATTTAAGAGAAAGAAATGGAGACCGGGTGACAGGAGAGCAGAAGCCAGAGCAACGGGAAGGACAAAATAAACACTGTACAGACCGCCAACCGAAAAGAAAAACAAACGCAACAAAGATTGACTAAAGTGGTGCACAGGAAAGCGCATCAGCCACCACATTATCTACACCTTTTACATGTCGTACATCCAAATGGAACGCCTGCAGGAACAAACATCAGCGCATAATCCTGCGATTTTCCTGTGCAGGAAAGTAAGGGGGTTGTGGTCAGTGTTAACCACAATAGGGACCACACCCAACCCCACATATACCTCAAAATGCTGCAACGCCCAGATTAAGGCAAGGGCCTCCTTCTCCTCCACTGAATAATTCAACTGATAGCTGTTAAACTTTCAGGAGAAATGGCTAACAGGATGTTCAACACCCCCTTCATCTGTTTGAAGCAACACGGCACCTGCCTCCACATTACTGGCATCCACATATAGGCTGAAAGGCAGTTCCAATCGTGGGGCAGCCAACACAGGGTCAGAGCTAAGAAGCAGTTTCACATTTTCAAAAGCACTCTGACAGCAGGAAGACCAGATGAAATCAGCCCTCTTCAATAGATCAGAGGTGCTACAACTGTGGAGCAGTTGCAGCAAAATACCCAGCCATACCTAGGAAGCATTGCAGCTCCTTCTTGGTGGTGGAAACCGATCGATAGCGGCCACTTTAGCCCGCACCAGGAGAACAAGACCCTGCCCGACCACTCTGCCGAGGTAGATCACTGTTGCCTGGGGAATCTCACATTTGGCTAAGTTCCCAGTGAGACAGGCCTCAGCCAAACGCTCAGAGTCCGTATCCGCACCAGATGTCGCTCCCAAGTGTCACTATAAACAACCACATCATCTAGATAAACAGCACAGCCTTCAAGGCCAGAGATCACCCTATTCATAAGACGCTGAAACGTAGCAGGAGCGTTGCGTATGACTCATGTCTGTATAGGAGAAAAGACCTGAAGGAGTAATAAAAGCAGATATTTCACAAGCTTTTGATGACAAAGGCCAGTAACCCTTCAGCAAATCAAACTTGCTGACAAACCGGGCAGCACCAACCTGATCAACACAATCTTCCATCCGTGGGAGTGGCTAACAGTCCGGTTTTGTCACACTAACCTTACGGTAGTCAGTGCAAAATCTAAGAGAACCATCTGGCTTGCTCACCAAGAGACACGGGGAGGCCTAACTGGAGAATGATGGTACAGCAATATCATTAACTAGCATGTACTCAATCCAAGTGACGTAGCTTCTCCAATGAGACACAATAAAAACGTTGTTTAATGGGGACAACAATCCCAACAATATCATGCACTACCAAATGTGTACGAGAAGGTGTCAGCAAACAGACAAACTCAGTGATCAAATCAGTTAACTCTGCTTGACAATCATCAGACATGTGACCCAACAAACCCAACAACAAAAAGTTTGCAAGGGACTCTGAATTCATCAACCTACCCTGCAAAATACCATCAGAGCCCGGCACCCCCTCACCATCACACTATGTGGAGTGATTGACCTCAGATCAACTGATTCCACCAAAAGAAGAGGACTAACCACGTCAGTATTAGCACACAGTTCTGATTTAGCAAATTCAGAAGAGAAACGAGCGCAACTCGCCGGTCAAACAACCTTTTCAGCCTCACCTGAGAGGATGCTAGTTTCTCTTTAGTCATTTCACAAGCTACATACAACCTGTGTCGGAAACTGCTAACATATGACAAAACATTTTGGGGAGGCTCAACCACCTTCCAATCCTCCTTTTAATACAGCAAGGGGACCACACAGTATGCCCAAAAACAAGGTCATTAGGACTGAACCCAGTGCTCTCTTGTGATACTTCTTTAACAGCGAGTAGCAACCAGGGTAACCCCTCTTTCCATTCACGTTCTAATTCAGTGCAGTACGCACGTAGCATTGACTTCAAAGTCTGATTAAAAACGCTCAAGGCCCCCTTGACTCTGCGCATGATAAGAACTGGCCTGATTATGTTTTATACGCAATTGTCGCAAGACTTGTGCAAATATGTGCGAAGTGAAGTTGGAACCCTGATCGCTCTGAATCACCTTAGGTGTTCAAGAAATTGAGATGAACTGTGACAAGCCTTCACAACAGACTTAGAGATAATGTTGCGAAGTGGATAGGCTGCAGGATGTCTTGTAGTCTGACACATCACAGTTAACATGTAGGTGCTACCAGCTTTAGAATAGGGTAAGGGTCCAACACAATAAATAATCAAATGCTCAAATGGCTGGCCTGTAACAGGAATAGGTTGTAGCGGGACTGGCCTTAACATCTGATTAGGCTTCCCAGTCAGCTGACGAGGCCACAAAATTCGATCATAGGGCTTAGTAAAACCTAAGTGACCAGAAACGTCATGAGACGTTTTCAAAACTAGATCTCAAAGCTTAGAAGGAACAATGGTGTCACCCACAAAACCTTTGCTGTGAGGCATTCATTTCCTCACCAACAACTGATCTTGAATGTAGTAACCCTGGGCAGCACTCCTTACCACCTCAACCGGAGGTACTTGATCAAATAAACCTTTTTAAGGTAGGATCAGTGGACTACTCCATTACAAGATCACTACAGGACATAGGCAAAGGTAAATCATTTAACGGATTATCAAACTGTTCGCCAATGTGTTGTGTAAGTTTAGTTTTGACCGTAGTGTCAGCACGGCTCATAGCACGAGTCACGGCGCATGCAGAGAATACCTCCGGGAATCTCTGTACATTTTCATCGATAATCCCTACATGGGATGGGTATAAGAAACCACCAGAGGAGACACGACTACCGGCTAAGTTGTTACCCAAAATCATATCACCTTTCTGCAACGTTCTGAAACGCTATCTATACGCTTCAGGGACCAACTCGTAAGCATGCAGGACAGCAACCTTTTACGTAATCAGCACTATCTGTAGCGCTAAGAGATGAGTGAGCCTTACCGGTCAAAACACACTGTAGCATCAAAGTACGGTCTGCATCAGGCCAAGCCCGAGCGTCTGTTCAAATAACGTAAAAAATAGCTCAGGATCCTTTTCAAAAAATTTTTAGGCAACAACTGGAGATTAATAGCAACATCAAAAGGCGGAGAACGACCAAGGGAAGAGTGTCCCATTGGGGAGCTCGAATAGTCTTTCGCAAAAGAAAATTCGCCTAAAAGCTTGCCTTCTCTGACAAGTTCTAACCGCTGATGTTGCAACCGCAGTTTAGCTTGTTCCGTATCCTGCTTCAAACTTTCCAGATCTTTGTCACGTTGTAGCTGCAATAAAAGCAACTCCTTTTTCTGCTCAAATGTCAAACCAGCACTGGACACAATTTGGAACATCCAATACAGCTGGACGAGGCCCTTCTTTGCGAGGCATTGGAAAACCTCCCTGGTCTTTTGTGGTTGAATCTGTGGTTGAAATTCACTGCTCGACTGAGTGACCTTACAATTATCTGTATGTGTGGGTTATAGAGATGAGGTAGTCATTCAAAAATCATGTTGAACTAAATTATTGCACACAGTGAGTCCCTGCAACTCATGTGACTTGTTAAGCACATTTTTACTCCTGATCTTATTTAGGCTTGCCTTAACAAAGGGGTTGAATACTTGACTCATTTCAGCTTTTCATTTTCATAAAATGTGCAAAACTTAATTCCATTTTCACATTATGCCGTATTGTGTGTAGACCAGTTACAAAAACCTCTCAATTTAATCCATTTTAAATTCAGGTTGTAACACAACAAAATGTGGAAAAAGTCGAGGGGTGTGAATACTTTGAGGGCATTCAGTTGTGCCGAACGCACTTCACTCGCGCTAAAGAGGGAGGCTCGCTCGGCTGGTGCTAGCACATGCGCAGATCAAATAGCTGTAACGCCTATTGTAAGGTGTTTACTTGTTCTAATTATTTGAAAGGTTGCTCAGAACCAGGTGTTTTAATTGCCGTATTCTTAAATTTTGACTTTACGCCGATTTTTAAGTTAAGGTATATGTGACTTTTGCATAATCTGCCTACTGACAATCTGTTTTAATATCAAATTATTACTGTGCAAGTAATCGTACTCCGACAAGGCTCAAAATTGGGTCTTAAAAATATGCTACACCTTTTGTTGACATCAGTTATTTACACATTATGCATTGGACGGATAGCCTACTGGGTTTGGACTTCACAGAATAAAATATTAGAAAATGAATGCAGTCAACTCCCACTCATGAGTATTTACACTATACCATGCATGCAGTAACAATGTGTAGCCCACTTGTTAGTGTAGTGATCAATAATATTTAACAATCTACAATTGATAGACCTGACTAACTCCATTTGATATTAATTTGTCCTTTATTTCTGAACTGTTGGGAGAGGCCTGTAAGTAAGCATTTCACTGTTAGTCTATACCTGTTGTTAACGAAGCATGTGACAAATACAATTTGATGTGATTTATAGTAAAACCATGTGCATTCAAGTATTGTGCGTTTTTAGCTGACTAAGATCAAGGAATGGTCATGAGAAGCGAATGCAAAACGCAAGTATTATTTAATAATGTTGTAGTATGAATGGATTCACAAAGGCATAAAGCTTAAGATACAGAGCAATACTGACATTTAACATAGCAAAGAATGTACAAAGAGATGCCTACTAGGCCTGAGGCCTAGAAGTCTAGGAAATGAGAATTGATCATACAACCTTCCTCCATGGACAGTTTACAGGATAAGAGGGCGAACAACAGACCTTCATTCCATTTATACCAGTTCTGACTTGTTTGTATTCAAAATCAAATTGTTGACCAAACCAAAGGTAATAAAACTAAGATATCAGATTAAACCAGCCAACATCCTCTAGGAAGGGAGTCACATCTACACTATATATACACCAAAATATATGGACACCCCTTTTGTGGACCCGTTGCTGACAGGTGTATAAAATCAAGCATATAGCCATGCAATCTCCATATACTAACATTGTCAGTAGAATGGCCTTACTGAAGAGCTCAGTGGATTTCAATGTGGCACCGTCAGAGGATGCCAACTTTCCAACAAGTTAGTTCATCAAATTTCTGCCCTGCTAGAGCTGCTTCGGTCAACTGTAAGTGCTGTTATTATGAAGTGGAAGTATTTTTGAGCAACAACGGCTTAGCTGTGAAGTGGTAGGCCACACAAGCTCACAGAAAGGGACTGCAGAGTGCTGAAGTGCGTAGCACGTAAAAATTGTCGGTCCTTGGTTGCAACACTCCCACTACCGAGTTCCAAAATGCCTCTGGAAGCAACGTCCGCACAAGAACGGTTCGTCGGGAGCTTCATGAAATGGGTTTCCATTGCCGAGCAGCCTCACATAAGCTTAAGTTCACCATGCACAATGCCAAGTGTCGGCTGGAGGGGTGTAAAGCTCACCACCATTGGACTGGAGCAGTGGAAACGCGTTCTCTGGAGTGATGAATCACGCTTCACCATCTGGCAGTCCAACGGACAAATCTGGGTTTGGCGGTTTCGGTGGAAAAGGTATAATAGTTTGTGCTAGGCCCCTTAGTGCCAGTGAAGGGAAATCTTAATGCTATAGCATACAATTACATTCTAGATGATTCTGTGCTTCAAACTTTGTAGCAACAGTTTGGGAAAGGCCCTTTCCTGTTTCAGCATGACAATACCCCCATGCACAAAGCGAGGTCCATACAGAAATGGTTTGTCGAGATTGGTGTGGAAGAACTTGACTGGCCTGCACAGAGCCCTGACCTCAACCCCATCGAACACCTTTTGGATGTATTGGAACGGTGACTGCGAGCCAGGCGTAATCGCCCAACATCAGTGTCAGACCTCACTAATGCTCTTGTGGCTGAATGGAAGCAAGTCCCTGCAGCAATATTCCAACATCTAGTGGGAAGCCTTCCCAGAGGAGTGGAGCCAAGAGTGGAGCCTTTTTTATAGTATCAAAGTGGGGACCAACTCCATATTAATGCACATATTTGAGAATGGATGTTCGACGAGCAGGTGTCCACATACTTTTGGTATGTAGTGTATGTGTGATAACCCAAGGGGGTGGGCTGGGAACACTTGCATATTCATCAGTCTGTTCCATGTCCATTTTTTGCCTAACCACACATAATCTAGTTCCCAACCCATATCTCCACAGATGGCCAGGTTAGGAGTCAGTTTGTGCACACCAAGAAAGCAGTGGATTACTCTGTTTTGAACATTGTAACAATTACACTTGCTTCATGACAAATCATTCAAATTTAGTGTTTTTATTTGTTCATTATGGTTTGGCCTTTTTGAATTACAGGGATGTGTACTTGATCTGGGTTGTGACTCTGAAAGCACTCATTTGTCATTTTGCTGGACTGTGGTAATAGGAGCACATTATCCTGAGAACCGCCTGTGTCTGCTTGTTTAATCAATTATGTGCATTGTATTGAGTGTGATTGATATTTTATTGAATATACAATTCTGTCTGTCACAAAACCAAATGATTTCAGATTTGTTGTTGGCTGAGATCTTGTACAATGTCAATTTTAGTACCTCAATTAGTCTCCAATTATTTGGCCCTGCTTTTCTGGAAGGGATATTTTGATTGAAATTTAATCAGTGGGGGCTTTTGATTTGAGCTGACGCGCACACATGTTCAGTACATTCTGAATAACAGCAGCCAATTCAAATCTAAATTTGGAATCAAGTATGGGTGATTCAGCATGTTCTTGATATCCACAATATTTCTCTTGATCGAAATTCACATTGTTTTCATGAGCACCTCTTAGAACCCCCCCACCCCCCCCCCCCCCCACCCCCCACCCTTAACACATCTAATTAGCTTAGGATCAGTGGCTCTAAACAAATGTCTTCAGTGTTTTACTTATCACATGAGAGATGAGAGCATAGTATGTTCTCTTTCTAGTGTCCGCTGCAGGGCACTATTTTCCATCTAAGTTAAAGATTTCAAACTTTCTGCCTGGATCTTGTTCTGCAGTCCAGGAGGCACACTTAAGTATTAAACTTTCTAAATAGTGAGTTGTATTTTGTTTAATTCATACTCAATTCTTTTTACATTTTTTTTTTTTTACTCAAGTTCCTTTTGAACACCGACTGGCCTCTGACTACAGAACACTAGCAGTCACGTAATGCTCCCTCCAATGTACAAGAGCCCAGCCATCAACATCCGAATGGCCTCTGACTACAGAACACTAGCAGTCACGTAATGCTCCCTCCAATGTACAAGAGCCCAGCCATTAACATCCGAATGGCCTCTGACTACAGAACACTAGCAGTCACGTAATGCTCCCTCCAATGTACAAGAGCCCAGCCATCAACATCCGAATGGCCTCTGACTACAGAACACTAGCAGTCACGTAATGCTCCCTCCAATGTACAAGAGCCCAGCCATCAACATCTGAATGGCCTCTGACTACAGAACACTAGCAGTCACGTAATGCTCCCTCCAATGTACAAGAGCCCAGCCATCAACATCCATTGACTCTTGGGGTTGAATCAATAAGGTCACGTGTTCTAACTGAAGACTTTTCTCCATAGTTTTTATCTCCTCAAAGACAGAGATAGTCTACCCGGTCAAAGCGTATGGTTCCGTCCCTTGATTTATCGCTCATTTCAGACTGGTAATGGCTCTGTGCTAAGCAGGGGACAAAAGCAGGTAGTTCTTTCTGTATATTTTTTGGGTTGATATTACTATGCCACACTGTGATACACATCACTCCTCTGTTAAATAAAAACAATGTAAACACTGGACTGATGTCCTACAGTGTAATTACTTAATAGTATATGAATGTATCATGGTAAAATCCTCTCCTATTCCTCTCATGACCCACCATTGTATATTTATGTGGGTTGTATTTGTAATGTGATTTGTAATGTGATTTTGGGGGTTGAGCTTGGATACAGAATGCAGCACATTCCTATTAATTCGTAATGTGATTCTATTACAAATCCCATTCCACTCCACATGGCATTGATGAATTTATCATACACCAAACTCATAAGCTCACATTCTATACAACTACGTCTGATGGTTTTCTTCCGTTTCACGACAGCTAAAACTAAGCTGACGGCTCTTCTTCTGCAAAAAGCTTTATTGCTTCTAAAAACCTTCTGGTTTAGGGGCATATTTAAAAATATATATATATTATTATTAAAAAGACAAAGCTTTGCTTTGTTTTCTATTTTGAGCGGCCTTGTATGTACTGTGTTTTGGCTGATTGTCTGTCTGGTATCCTGGTGTCCCTGAGATGTCATCTAATTCGTCAGAGGGTTTGGGTTTGAGTGGGGGGTGTTTACTCCTATGGGGACCGGGAGGGGCTCAGCTTACCTGATTGCTGCTAGCAACGACTGATAACATTTTGTGTTTTGCTTTGGAATTAATCATTTTTTTGGTTGTGTGTCCATTTCCTTGTTTAAGTATGTTTTGTGTGGATTTATATACACAAACAAAACAATGATTTATTTTATTACCAGATGGAACCAGTTCTTCTTAATCATAAGAACCTGTGTCCATTTTGTTGTTGGCGGTATCACAGGCATGTCAGGTGACTTCACCATGACTTAGCTTTACAGGTGCAGTAGCAGAATCTACACAGGGAAACTTTGGTCATGAAAAGGTTCAGTTTAACACAATGGGTTAATATTTGAATAATAGATGTACGTGTAGCATTGGATCAGAAGAGCTTTTGTTTCTGAAATCATAAACCCTGCCAATTAGTTTAATGGCTGGCAAGATTAGCCCAAAAATGTGTTGCAATAGTAAAAGACAGAGATAGTATCAATGCTGCAGTGAAAGATTGAGATCGGCTACATGACTACAGCATGTGTTAGGGGCAAGGTCAAGCTTACTTTATATTCGTAAACGGAGGTATTTGCTTTTATCTGCTTTTTCTTAGTAATTACCTGACAAAATAATTCTTACAGTAACTGAACATTTAGAGGTCGATCCATGACTTACAATTCACATAATGTAAATACATAAAATTTCGCAATTCATAAAATGTTCTAATGTTTTGTACTACTCCTACTGAATTCTCCCTCGTCGGCAGTATTGCAGCCCTGGGTTGTTATTAAACTCGTTTTGACAGGGAGAACGCAAACAACATTACGCCACTCTGGGTGTGTTTGACAAGCCAATAGAGGAGACCATCCCCTTAATTAGTGGTGTGAAGGGAAAGCGCGAACTAGGATGGATGAAAGGAAAGGAGGCTTATGGTGTGCAGTAGTTCCAACTGATCCTGGAGGTCAGTAGGGTTATATTGGGTTGAGAGGTGTGTTCTAGTCGACCCACCCTCCATATTGTCCACAGCATTCCATTATTCTTTCTCTGCGAACAATGCCAATATACACTGAGTGTACAAAACAGTAGGAATACCTTCCTAATATTGAGTTGCACCCCCTTTTGCCCTCAGAACATCCTCAATTTGTCGGGGCATGGACTCTAAAAGGTTTCGAAAGAGTTCCACAGGGATGCTGGCCCATGTTGACTCCATTGCTTCCCACAGGTGTATCAAGTTGGCTGGATGTCCTTTGAGGTGTGGACCATTCTTGATACACACGGGAAACTGTTGCGTGTGAAAAACCAAGCAGCGTTGCAGTTCTTGACACTCTCAACCCGTTGTGCCTGGCACCTGCTACCATACCCCGTTCCAAGGCACCTAAATCTTTTGTCTTACCCATTTACCCTTTGATTGGCACACATACACAATCCATGTCTCAACCTGCCTCCTCCCCTTCATCTACACTAATTTGAAGTGGATTTAACAGATGACATCAATAAGAGGTCATAACTTTCACCTGGATTCACCTGGTTTTGTACACTCAATGTATTTTTTAAAGTTTGGAGCATGAAGCATTTGAGATTATTTTGTGAGGCATCAAACATGACCTGACCTCACAGGGATTTGTTTGTCAAGACACAGTTCTTCTATCGGAGTACATTAATGTACAGAGTCCAGTGGAATGCTTTATGAACAGTAGACAGTCATTACACAGCTGCTAAACTGTTGGAGCCTCGCTACATATTCTAGGAGCGAAGGACTAAACTTTTTTAATCAAAACTATTTAGAGAAACACGTCACTGTTTCTGACTAATGCAATTATAAGATTAACTTGTGGATAATTCTAAATCGGCTGGCTGACACAGTTAATTCCAGCTCTCCGTGATGTTTTCTTATGAGAAATTGCACAACGTTTGGTTATTCAGTGTCCAACTGAGCGACACTTGACCCAGCACAGCAGAGGACCCATGTCAAGTTTGGGTAGTAAACCTGGACTACTCTTATCACAAGGTCTAATCATGCCACGGGGACATTGTTCTAATACTTGAGTCATTGTGTACGCTACTAGAAAAAAAAACGTTTGTTTTTTACCCTCAACAATAAAAAAGAAACTGCAACAAAAAGCTAATGAATAAACAATTGAAACGATGTATGCCTGTTTCGTTTTTCTAAATTTGATCAATTTTGTCATGTTGTTGGACTGTGTCGCAAATGAAATCCCAACTCATTATATCCACAGATGCCTGGAACTGGATGTCCATATGACTCTTCTTCAGTTCCCATAAAATAGAGTGGATTTATTCAAAATTACAAACTGCTTACCTATTTAGTTGTGACCTGGTTATGGCCAATGTCAGGGCCGTGCACAGACGTTTCAGGGGGCAGGTGCATTAAATAAATAAAAGAATAGGCCTATTTTATTTCTGCAACAACACACTCATCACAAATTGTAAGCAAGCTAGTTGCCTCCTAAAGACATGATTGATATCGGAAAAGGTGGGTGGGCTGTCAGCCGATCGTTGATGATTGATGTAAATCTGCTAGCAAGCTGGTTCAATAAATCACAATCCGTAAAATAATTATCTAAATAACTGTATAATATTCATAATCTTCTAACTCATGATATGGCTGGCTGGTTAGTGGCCTGTGGATATTTTAGTATATGATGGTTAGCTAGAGTCGACTATCTCAGGTGCTGCTGCTGATAAACATGTGCAACTCCCAACTAAAGAAAGGATGGAGTTGGGTCTGTAGAAGCAGCCGCTCCTCTGTCTTTTTACCCGTCTCTGTTGCTCGTATCAGCCAACCAGACCTAAATATTGATGAGGTAAATGAAATGTTATGCTGCAGCTTCTGTGGCAGTACTGTTGATACAGTATTCAAAAGAGGACCAGTGCGCTCTCAGAAGTTTGGTTGGTGTGCAAAACCTGTGAATTCAGCAGAAGGCTGCAGAGCCGAAACGGGTGTACGCTATCCCTGATGCAGTGAAAATAATTTTTAAAAATGAATATTTTTGAGTGCGGACCCATCTTTTAAATACTGTTGATATTTAAAATAGGGACTGGCTGTTGGGTGGTGACTTGCGGTCAGTTGGTTCAGAACATAAATGACAAACTGTTCACAACAAAAATATTATGCCACCACCCAAAAAGGCACTTGGCAAGTGGGAGGGCAAAGGGGCAGGTGCTCAGGCAAGGGTAGATCTCTATCTGTGTACATGCCTGGCCAATTTTGCCTTCCAAACACACCGCTTTGAACCGGTCAGTCCTGTTGGTACCGGAACATAACATTATTTGTTTAATTTGAGGAAGCTCAAAGGACTTCTTCTTGAGCTTTCCTGGAAAGTGTTTGTTGGATTTTAGCCACATGCATGGATCTTTGTCCACAGCTAATTGGTAATGGGAGCACTACCATTGTAGTTTACCCATGCTTACCTTTATAGATCTACATACAGTACATGTCCGAAGGAGGCCCACACACAAAAGACACCAGAGGAGAAAGTAGCTACTGCTGCTGGGGCATCACCACTGTAAGAAAGTTCTATGACTTTTCCCTTTTGCCCTACCTGTTGTTCTACAGGTGTGGGCATTGCCACAGTCGTGATCTCCTTTGTGCTCTGCACCTACTACAATGTTCTCATGTGCTGGGCGCTCTACTACTTCTTCAACTCATTCCGAGCCACCTTCCCCTGGCAGTCCTGCAACAACACCTGGAATGCTGTCGGTAACTGCTCCATCGGTTTCCCTGGCAACACCACCCACTTGCATTCGGCCAGTCAGCAATACTTTGAGTAAGCATCAATCTTCTTCAATGAATCCCATTTTTATTGATGTAGGGTCTAGAAGTCACTGGCATGGGTAGGGCTCAGGACTCTTGTGGTTATTGTTATAGCTTGTTTTATCACAACAGAGGTCCCATCCAGATTACTGTAAAGTCAGGGTTCTTGTATTATTGAAGGATAACATCCCTTACTTCTTCTCTCAGTCACAGGCTTCTGGAGATAACCAATGGTATTGAGGACGCAGGAGGACTACGCTGGGAGCTGTTTGGACTCCTTATCCTGGCCTGGGTCATTGTCTACTTGTGCATCTTCAAAGGTGTCAAATCCACTGGCAAGGTCAGAGTGCATTCTCTTCCCGCAACAGCAGCTACTTATGGATATTCCTCTTTAGAACAGTAGATTATTTAGTGTTAGTCATTTGTGGTATTGGCTAACAGAAATGTATAGATATTACTGTTTCATTTTAAATGGTTGCATTCACCAGATACTCTTTGTTCTTAAATGTATACATTTATAACTTGTGTATGCTCTCAGGCTGCCTCATCGGTGGGGAATCATTATTCAAATCTAAAGGTTTTCCATTGCCTTTGGGTCTTACATTGTTGGTGGGTGTTGGAGGAGAACAGATGGGTGTCAAATATCATGTTTCTCCTCCTGGTATTTAGAGGAGACAGAATTTGCTCCACCTCTGTTGCTTCATACATCTTGTATGTTTTGATCTACAATGCATTTAAAATCATGTTATACTTACTGAGTATTTTTATTCTTCTCACTCTGTGCTTTAGGTTGTTTATTTCACCGCCACGTTCCCATACTTCATGCTGTTTGTCTTGCTCATCAATAATGTCCAGCTTCCTGGAGCCAAGAATGGGATGCTTTACTTCCTGAAGCCCAAGTGGAGCAAGCTGCTTGATGTTCAGGTGTGACATACTGTATTAGAGGATGAATGACGATTTAATGGACAGTTTCCCGGACACAGATTATGCCTAGTCTGGGACAAAAAAAAGGATCCATTGAAAAAGGTTTCTAGTCCAAGATTAGGCTTAATCTGTGCCTAGGAAACTGCACAGAAGTGTATTTGTGTTATTGTTTTACAGTACGAGTAAAAACATTGTGTGCATTGCTCACCTTTATCCGCTTATCTCTGCCTTACTACAGGTGTGGGTTAACGCTGCAGCCCAGGTATTCAACTCCATTGGAATAGGATTTGGTACCATGATCTCCATGGCCAGTTACAACAAGTTCAACAATAACATCCTCAGGTTAGAGATGCAGTCTCCTGTACCACTATAGGACCACTTTGTCTTTGTCATCACATGATTTATCTGCAGATACACAGTGTAATTCTATAGTTCAAAAATAACTGTCTCATGGTAACTAAGAGCAGTTAACTGTGTCTTCTCAATAAGACCCAACATGCTTTGTACATCAAAATATCTGTCAATCAAGAGAGGGCATGTAATAGTTGTCAATTATTAAAACTTAATTTACATGTAGGTAATTTAGCAGATGCTCTTATCCAGAGCGACTTAGTCGTGAGTGCATACATTTTCATGTTTTCTTCGTACTGGTCCCCCTTCATACATTCTTCAAAGGGAGGCACTTCTGCGACTCCTTTTTGAAAACCTAGTTCAAATGAGTTCTTTGTTCTCTCTTATTTCTGTGACAACAGCTAAATAGACATAGTATGTGCGATGGGGGTGTTGTGAGGGGGTGTTTTGCAGATGGTCTATGCGAATTGAGAATACTTGGCTTCAACAAAGGCGTAAAGCTGTGGCAATGGTTTCTAACTTCTTACGGCTAGGGGTTCCGCTAGCGGAAGGCAGAGTGAAATTCCAAAATATTTTTTAGAACTATTTAACTCTCATACATTCACAAGTGCAATACACCAAATTAAAGCTTAACTTCTTGGTAATCTACCCATCGTGTCCAATTTCAAAAAGGGAAAGCACACCATATGATTATGTTAGGTCAGAGCCTAGTCACAAAAACACATACAGCCATTTTCCAGACAAAGAGAGGAGTCACAAAAAGCAGAAATAGAGATAAAATGAATCAGATGGCACTCATAGGACTTCATGTTACACAATACATGTATGTTTTGTTTGATAAAGTTCATATTTATATCCAAAAATCTCAGTTTACATTGGCGCTTTGTGGTCAGTAATGTTGTGCCTTGAAAACATCCGGCACATTTTCAGATAGCCACATCAATTTACAGAAATACCCATAATAAACTTTGATAAAAGATACAAGTATTATGCACAGAATTATAGATATACTTCTCCTTAATGCAACCGTTGTCAGATTTCAAAAAAGCTTTATGGAAAAAGCAAACCATGCAATAATCTGAGTACGGCGCTCAGACCCAAAAACAAGCTATGCAGATACCCGCCATGTTGTGGAGTCAGTAAAAGTCAGAAATAGTGTTACAAATATTCACTTACCTCTGATCTTCATCAGAATGCACTCCCAGGAATCCCAGTTCCACAATAAATGTTTGTTTTGTTCGATAAAGTCCATCATTTATGTCCAAATACCTCCTTTTGTTAGCCGTTTAGTAAACAAATCCAAACTCACGAGGCGTGGACAAGTCCAGGCGAAAGTTCAGACAAAGTTCAAAATGTTATATTACAGTTCGTAGAAACATGTCAAACGATGTATAGAATCAATATTTAGGATGTTTTTAACATAAATCTTCAATAATGTTCCAACCGGAGAATTCCTAGAAATGCAATGGAACGCAGGTCACTCTCATGGGTGCGCGTGTGATCAGCTCATGCCACTCTGCCAGACCTCTGGTTGAATCGGCTCTCATTCGCCCCCACTTCTCATTAGAAGCATCAAACAAGGTTCTAAAGACTGTTGACATCTAGTGGAAGCCTTAGGAAGTGCAATATGACCCCATAGACACTGTATATTCGATAGGCAATGAGTTGAAAAACTGCAAACCTCAGATTTCCCACTTCCTGGTTGGATTTTTCTCAGGTTTTCACCTGCCATATGAGTTATGTTATACTCACAGACATCATTCAAACAGTTTCAGAAACGTCAGAGAGTTGTCTATCCAATACTACTAATAATATGCATATATTAGCTTCTGGGCCTGAGTAGCAGGACGTTTACTCTGGGCACGCTTTTCATCCGAACCCCTATCCCAAACAGGCTAAACAAGGGCCTGGTTACTCCTCAGAAGCAACCAAGCACATGGATTGTCCGTCCCTTGCTTTGTGACTCTGGCCAGTTACTGTAGTTTCTCACCACAGACTAGGGCAAGTCCAAAGGGGGAGGGGTGTGACTCTTCATAAACAACAACTGGTGCACTGCTTCCAGTGTGAAGGAAATCTCAAGCTTTTGCTTCACTGATATAGAATACCTCATGGTAAGCTGCAGACCCTTTTATCTACCAAGAGCTTTCTCCTCTGTAATTATCATGGCTGTCTACATCCCTCCACAAGCCAACGCCACTTTGGCATTCAACAAACTGTATGGGGCCATAAACAAACAAAAACCGCAATCCAGAGTCAGCATTTCTGGTGGCCGGCGACTTTAACACAGGGAGACTTAAAACTGTCCTACCTCAGGGCCTCCCGAGTGGCACAGCGGTCTAAGGCACTGCATCGAAGTACTAGAGGCGTCACTACAGATCTGGGTTCGATCCAAGGCTGTATCACAACCGGCTGTGATCGGGAGTCCCATAGGGCGGCACACAATTGTCCCACCGGTTTAGTGGAGGGTTTGTCCGGGGGGGCTTTACTTTGTTCATCACGTTCTAGCAACTTCTTGTGGGGGACCGGGCGCCTACAGGCTGACCTCTGTCGTCAGTTGAACGGTGTTTCCTCCGACACATTGGCGCAGCTGGCTTCCGGGTTAAGCGGGCAGGTGTTAAGAAGCACGGAGCACGGAGTGGCACACTGGTCTAAGGCACGGCATCGCCGTGTTAGCTGTGCCACTAGAGATTCTGGGTTCGAGTCTTGTACCGGTCTCCCGCGACCGGGCGCACAATTGGCCCAGCGTTGTCCGGGTTAGGGGAGGGTTTGGCCGGCAGGGATGTCCATGTCCCATCATGCTCAAGCAACTCCTGTGGCGGGCTGGGCGCAGTGCACACTGACACAGTCGTCAGGTGTACGGTGTTTCCTCCGACACATTGGTGCGGCTGGCTTCCGGGTTAAGTGGGAATTGTGTCAAGAAGCAGTGCGGCTTGGTTGGGTTGTGTTTCGGAGGAAGAACGGCTCTCAACCTTCACCTCTACTGAGACCGTACGGGAGTTGCAGTGATAAGGTAAGACTAACTACCAATGGATAGCACGAGATTTGGGAGAGAAAGAGAGAAAGAAACATTTTCTTTTTTTTAAAGCGCAGTTTTATGGGTCATGTTTTGGAGGACGTATGACTCGACCTTCACCTCCCAAGCTCGTTGGGGAGTTGCAGCGACGACACGAGATCGAAAAAGGGGGTAAAATACGGAAGTGGTCCAATGAAGCAGACAGAATGCTACAAGGCTGTTTTTCAAGTACAGAATGGGAAATGTTCCTTGATTCATTGGATAGCGTTGCGGCTGCATCAATAAGTGCATAGACAACATTATTCTCACAGTGACTATATGAACGTATCCAAACCAAAAAACATGGATTACAGGCAATATCCAAGCTGAACAAAAGGCAAGAGCTACGGCTTACAAGGAACAGGACATGGACGCATACAAGAGAGCCCACTAGACATCTAGCATGCAAAAGGACAATATAGGAGGAAGGTGGAATCCTAATACACTGGCTCCAAAGATTGTCGGATGTGGCAGGGCTTTAATACTATAACGTGAAACCCAGCCGTAAGATGCCCAGTGTTGCAGAACTCCCCAAAAAGTTAAATGCCTTTTATGCTTGCGTTGAGAAATACAATGCTGAGTCTTGCGTGAAAGCCCCTGTTGTTCCGGGTGAGTGGTCCACCATTGGGGTGCCAGGACAGAGAAGAGTTTGGTCATTGTTTTCGGGCTGGTTGTATTGGTGCTAGCTAGGTACCAAGCTAAAGCTAGCTACCCCAGAAGTTGCGGTCAAACAAATTATGCTTTACCAACGCGGTATTGTAAACACATCGTTTGTGGTCGGTGTTTTCTTGTTTGCTGACTTTTTTGTAAAGCTTTGACAGTGCTACTGTATCGTTTTGACACGCAAAGACCTAAACGGCGTTTCATAGTATGTATGTTGTGAAGCTAATAGCAGTGACACTATTACTGTGTAACTCCGGTAGGCAACATTAAGAAAAATAGCGCACTTGGTAGTGTGCACCGGTGCTTGACCAGTCGGCTAAAGCCAACATCACTCACGACAGAGAATGATTGATTGTCAAGGGCAATGAATTAAATTGTCTTGGCTTTAATGGATTTCACCTTTGAGTTGTCTCGCTGAAATGTTCTTACTCTTTCAAATGACTGCTCGACTTGTTGACTGCTCGATCCACACAGCAGACATTGTGGGCTAGGTTAGGAATGCTGAGTTGCATATGTAGCACAATTTTACGTAGCATCATTACGTCATGTTATATAGGTATGCAAGGTATCTTTGACATCGGTTTTTAACATTGGCGTTAAACTAGACATTGGCCGATGTTGGCATTTTTGGCCAATATCAGCCGATTCCTAAATGTTCACCGATATATCGTGCATCCCTACTCAAAATGTTATAGGAGCCAGCCTAGGCTACTGCTCAAATGCTGCTGTAATAGGCTTACATGTTTCTCCTTTGCATGTTTTTTTGGGGGGGTTATTCATTGTCAATCTTTAAAACCGAAGCCAGACTGCAACATTTTAGTAGCCTAGCTAGGTCTATGGCATGTGTCTGTACACTTTCCCTCCGCGGACGCGGTAAATGGAACACATGATGGCAGCACAATTTACATTGAATTCACTGATGCAAGGGCATCAGGCTGTAATTTCATAAAGTAGATGATGCAACTGTTGACTCATTTATACTTGCTTGTGTATCCTATTTTTCTTTTAGTAGTGGCGTGTGGATCCTTTTTCTAAAAACTTTTTGACAACTAAGATGACATTTTCTGTAGGCAACAGCAATGACCATTGGAACCAAAACTTGGCATTGACATTTAGCCTACAACATGTTTAAACTTTTGTTCCGGTAGAAGATTCGGTCCGTGCCATTTAGTGATGATATGATGCACTACAGTGTGGGTGTGGATCTGGGAGGAGGGGTGCGTGTGTGGCAAAGTACTGCCGTTTGGCGTGCAGCACATTTGCAGTACTTGCTGTGACTTGTAGTGCAGCACATCGTGGGCTATATGGAAACAGGCCAAAAATGAATGACAACCTAAATAATTGTGAGGGCCAGGCAGAAGTGTGTCTCGGGCCGGAATCGTCCCGTGGCCCTTGTTTGGCACAAGCTCTAAGGGCACATGGTGTGCGATCAATGACAGCAATGTTAAGTGGACAAGTGACGGTGACTGCATGGAATTCAAATGAGGAGATGGTCAGGTGAGTGAGGGAGAAAAGAGAGAATCTCCACTTAGGAGGAACGAGCTGCCCTGTGCCACCACCGCGATGACCAGAAGCTGTCGGACTATGAGAGAAAATGTAGTCGGATGAAGACAGAGCAGCTGGAGTAGCAGTGTTCTCTGGGGTGATCCATGTCTCTGTCAGGGCCAAAAAGTCTAGGGACTGGAATGAACTCAGCGTTCTTGACCACATATCGGCAGTTCCAAATCCTGCCGGAGACTAGGAATTGCGCAAAGGGTACACTAAATTAGAAGGGTTGCAGCCAAGGGGTGGGGAGTGTCTGTAAAGTGAACTGGGATAGAAAATACATGCCAAAGCTACAAAACAGCAAAATGAGAGAATCTGAAAATAACTAGGTAAAATACTCAAGTGAGAGTGGTGTGGAGCCTTCTACTCTTCCTTCATAAAATAACTAGGCAGAACGTATTTGTTTTGCCGACGATCTTAGTTTTGACACTGACACTGATTACCAAAACCACAACAGTCACAAATTTCTCTGCCCCTTAATCCTGGTTGATGTGTCAACAATCACCTGCAAGTTATGAGTAAGTCAGCAGTTCACACACCAAGTAGGCTAATAGGAAGACAGGCAGCATTTAAAGTAGATGGCCCTAGCTAGCAAAAAGACAGTATTTGACAACCGATTAAGACAATAATTATACTCCTCGGGATATCAGAAGTCCTCTAGTTACAGAATGGTTCTGTTCCCTGAACCTGGTCTCAACAGACTTTTTCAATCTCTCCTTGTCCCAGTCTGTAATCCCAATATGTTTCAAACTGAACAAGAACTCCAAGGTAACCAGCCTAAATGACTATCAACCTGTAGCACTCACATCTGTAATTATGAAGTGCATTGAAAGGCTGGTCATGACACACATCAACACCATCATCTCAAGACACCCTGGACCCACTTCAATTTGTGTACCTCCCCCTACAGATCCACCGATGACGCAATCTCAATTGCACTTTACACTGCCCTCTCACACTTGGACAAGAGGGGAAATAACTGTGTGAGACTGCTGTTCATAGACTACAGCTCAGCGTTCAACACCATAGTCACCTTCAACCCTGGGTCTGAAAACCTCCCTCTGCAACTGGATCCTGGGCCCTCATTTGTCAATGTCGCGTAGAAAAACTTCTAAATTAACTCGTACGAAGAAAATTTATGATGTTCGCAAGTATAAAAAAAAGTTGGTATTTACACACACCTGTAAGTATTTTGCCTTGATAAATCAGACACGTTCTAAAACACTGTGCTAGTGCACGTGCATGCTCATTTACACAAAGAAACACCCTAAATGACCATTTATGGTCACAAATATTCCCTTTAAAGCTACAAGAAATGTCACTAATTTCTGTCTGCCAACATGGAGAAATCAAAGAAGACAAAGAAAAAAAACTTTTGGAGGGAGAAATTGAACTTTTGATCACCTAAGTGGAACAAAAGCCATACTTTTGGAGCCCTCAGCAATGGCTTGACAAATAAGATAAAAAAATATTGCTTCTAGGACTCAATCAGCAGCTGGAAGATGTATGCAACGGCCTAAGAGAGAGAAATCAATCATTGAAAGAACTTGTTGATTGTGTCAAACATGTGAGACAATAAATTCTTGTGAAATGTAAATGTGTTTTCCTTGTTGATTTGATTACAATATTTGGAAGAACAGATACCTTAAACTGTTGTATGATATTGACTCTTGTCCTCAGTGCCGGAGGTATGGATAGTGGGGAAACACTCCGTCAGGCATGGGCTCATCGGGTCTGGTTGGATCATTCAGTGGAATGTCATTTTTGATTGCAATGTTGTGGAGCACACTGCAAGCCTTGACGATGTAGAAAACCTAAAAAATGAATTTGCACATTGTATTACATTCATGTAATGGCATTTAAAGTAATGTCATTTCAGAGGCAAACCTTGCTAGGCTGGTATTGCAGTGCCTCCTGTCCCAGACAAGCACAGCCAATGTTCTTTTGGCAGGTCTATGGTGCATTCCACTGTTCTTGTGCATGCATGGGCTTGGTTGTACCTTGCCTCTTGTTGGTTTGAGGGGTTTGTGAGGGCAGTCATCAAATCAATTTAAAGTTTATTTGTCACCTGCGCCGAATACAGAAGGTGTAGACCTTAGTGAAATGCCTACTTACAGGCTCTAACCAACAGTGCAATTTCTAAGTTGAAAAAGTATTAGGTGAACAATAGGTAAGTAAAGAAATAGACAGTAGCGAGGCTGTATACAGGCACTGGTTAGTCAGGCTGATTGAGGTAGCATGTACATGTAGATATGGTTAAAGTGACTGCATATATGATAAACAGAGTAGCAGTAGCGTAAAAGAGGGGGTGGTGGGTGGCGGGAGACAATGCAGATAGCCCTGGTAGCCAATGTGTGGGGGCACCGGTTGGTTGGGATAATTGAGGTAGTATGTACATGAATGTATAGTTAAAGTGACTATGCACATACAGTGGGGAGAACAAGTATTTGTTACACTGCTGATTTTTCAGGTTTTCCTACTTACAAAGCATGTAGAGGTCTGTAATTTTTATCATAGGTACACTTCAACTGTGAGACGGAATCTAAAACAAAAATCCAGAAAATCACATTGTAGGATTTTTAATGAATTTATTTTCAAATTATGGTGGAAAATAAGTATTTGGTCACCTACAAACAAGCAAGATTTCTGGCTCTCACAGACCTGTAACTTCTTCTTTAACCCTTTGCGACGAGCAAACCCGTATCCGGGAGCGTAATCATAGCCTCAAACGCATTAGCATAACGCAACGGACATAAATACCCCTATAAACTTTTCCTATTCATGAAAATCGCAAATGAAGTGAAATAAATATATTCAAACACAAGCTTAGCCTTTTGTTAACAACACTGTCATCTCAGATTTTCAAAATATGCGTTACAGCCAACGCTAGACGAGCATTTGTGTAAGTTTATCATGGCAGAATGCTATGCTAGGCTCTGCTGGCAGCAGGCAACATTTTCACAAAAATAAGAAAAGCAACCAAATTAAATCATTTACCTTTGAAGAACTTCAGATGCTTTCACTCAGGAGACTCCCAGTTAGATAGCAAATGTTCCTTTTTTCCAAAAATATTATTTTTGTAGGCGAAATAGCTCCCGTTTGTTCATCATGCTTAGCTGAGAAATCGACCCTAAAATGCTACAACTATAACGCCAAACGTTTTACAAAATTTGCTCCATAATATCGACAGAAACACGGCAAACGTTGTTTAGGATCCATCCTCAAGGTGTTTTTAACAAATATATTTGATAATATATCCGTCGAGGCAATTGGTTTCTCATAAGAAGCGATTGGAAATATGGCTACCTCAGTATTTTACGCAAGGTTTTCTGCGGGAGACACCATGTGACCACATGCCATATATGGTCCCTTACAGCCATTCTTCAAGGGAAATGCCTAAAAAGACGTCACAATGCTGTAGACACCTTGGGGAAAACGTGAAAAATGTAAGCTCATTCGTAGCTCATTCACAGCCATATAAGGAGTCATTGGCATGAGGCGGTTTCAAAAAATGCGGCACTTCCTGGTTGGATTTTTATCTGGGTTTTGCCTGTAACATCAGTTCTGTGGCACTCACAGACAATATCGTTGCAGTTTTGGAAACGTCAGTGTCTTCTTTCCAAAGCTGTCAATTATATGCATAGTCGAGCATCTTTTCGTGACAAAATATCTTGTTTAAAACGGGAACGTTTTTCATCCAAAAATTAAAATGGCGCCCCCTAAATCCAACTCGTTACCTGTATTAATGGCACCTGTTTGAACTTGTTATCAGTATAAAAGACACCTGTCCACAACCTCAAACAGTCACACTCCAAATTCCACTATGGCCAAGACCAAAGAGCTGTCAAAGGACACCAGAAACAAAATTGTAGACCTGCACCAGGCTGGGAAGACTGAATCTGCAATAGGTAAGCAGCTTGGTTTGAAGAAATCAACTGTGGGAGCAATTATTAGGAAATGGAAGACATACAAGACCACTAATAATCTCCCTCGATCTGGGGCTCCACGCAAGATCTCACCCCGTGGGGTCAAAATGCTCACAAGAACGGTGAGCAAAAATCCCAGAACCACACGGGGGGACCTAGTGAATGACCTGCAGAGAGCTGGGACCAAAGTAACAAAGCCTACCATCAGTAACACACTACGCCGCCAGGGACTCAAATCCTGCAGTGCCAGACGTGTCCCCCTGCTTAAGCCAGTACATGTCCAGGCCCGTCTGAAGTTTGCTAGAGAGCATTTGGATGATCCATAAGAAGATTGGGAGAATGTCATATGGTCAGATGAAACCAAAATATAACTTTTTGGTAAAAACTCAACTCGTTATGTTTGGAGGACAAAGAATGCTGAGTTGCATCCAAAGAACACCATACCTACTGTGAAGCATGGGGGTGGAAACATCATGCTTTGGGGCTGTTTTTCTTCAAAGGGACCAGGACGACTGATCCGTGTAAAGGAAAGAATGAATGGGGCCATGTATCGTGAGATTTTGAGTGAAAACCTCCTTCCATCAGCAAGGGCATTGAAGATGAAACGTGGCTGGGTCTTCCAGCATGACAACGACCCGAAACAGACAGCCAGGGCAACTAAGGAGTGGCTCCGTAAGAAGCATCTCAAGGTACTGGAGTGGCCTAGCCAGTCTCTAGACCTGAACCCAATAGAAAATCTTTGGAGGGAGCTGAAAGTATTGCCCAGCAACCGCCCCGAAACCTGAAGGATCTGGAGAAGGTCTGTATGGAGGAGTGGGCCAAAATCCCTGCTGCAGTATGTGCAAACCTGGTCAAGTACTACAGGAAACGTATGATCTCTGTAATTGCAAACAAAGGTTTCTGTACCAAAATATTAAGTTCTGCTTTTCTGATGTATCAAATTCTTATGTCATGCAATAAAATGCAAATGACTTACCTAAAATTCATACAATGTGATTTTCTGGATTATTGTTTTAGATTCCGTCTCTCACAGTTGAAGTGTACCTATGATAAAAATTACAGACCTCTACATGCTTTGTAAGTAGGAAACACTGCCGATTTTAAGGTTATCAAATACTTGTTCTCCCCACTGTATGATAAACAGAGTAGCAGCAGCGGAAAAGAGGGGTTGGGGGGGCACACAATGCAAATAGTTTGTGTAGCCATTTGATTACCTGTTCAAGAGTCTTATGGCTTGGGGGTAAAAACTGTTGAAGCCTTTTTGTCCTAGACTTAATGCTCCTGTACCGCTTGCCATGCGATAATAGAGAGAACATTCTGTCAAAGACGCCAGCCACCCCAGTCAATGTTTTGGCCCTTCCTCTGACACCGCCTGGTGTAGAGGTCCTAGATGGCAGGAAGCTTTATCCCAGTGATGTACTGGGCCGTACGCACTACCCTCTGTAGTGACTTGCGGTCGGAGGCACCAGGCAGTGATGCAACCATGCTCTCGATGTTGCAGCTGTAAAACCTTTTGAGGATCCGAGGACCCATTTCAGATCTTTTTCGTTTCCTGAGGGGCTTTGTCGTGCCCTCTTCACGACTGTCTTGGTGTGTTTGGACCATTCTAGTTTGTTGATGATTTGGACACCAAGGAACTTAACTCTTAACCTGCTCCACTACAGCCCCGTCAATGAGAGTGGGTGTGTGCTCGATCCTCCTTTTCCTGTAGTCCACAATCATCTCCATAGTCTTAGTTATTCTGGCACCAACCGGCCAGGTCTCTGACCTCCCTCTAGGCTGTCTCGTCGGGGATCAGGCCTACCACTGTGTCGTCTGCAAACTTAATGATGGTGTTGGAGTCGTGCTTGACCACGCAGTCATTGGTGAACAGGGAATACAGGAGGGGACTGAGCACGCACCCCTGAGAGGCTCCAGTGTTGAGAATCAGCGTGGCAGATGTTGCTACCTACCCTCACCACCTGGGGGCGGCCCGTCAGGAAGTCCAGGATCCAGTTGTAGAAGGAGGGATTTAGTCCCAGGATCCTTAGCTTAGTGGTGAGCTTTGAGGGTACTATGGTGTTGAACACTGAGCTGTAGTCAATGAATAGCATTCTCACTTAGGTGTGTGTACCTTTTTGTCCAGGTGGGAAAGGGCAGTGTGGAAAGGGCATTACCAGCCTTTCAAAGCACTTCAAGGCCACGGACATGAGTGCTACGGGTCTGTAGTCATTTAGGCAGGTTGCCTTCATGTTCTTGGGCACAGGGACTATGGTATTCTGCTTGGAACATGTTGGTATTACAGACTCTATCAGGGACGTTGAAAATGTCAGTGAAGACACCTACCAGTTGGTCAGCACATGACCGGAGCACACGTCCTGGTAATCCGTCTGGCCCCGCAGCCTTGGGAAGGTTGACCTGTTTAAAGGTCTTACTTGTGTCGGCTACGGAGACCTTGATCACAGTCGTCCGGAACAGCTGATGCTCTCATGCATGCCTCAGTGTTTCTTGCCTCGAAGCGAGCATAGAAGTGATTTAGCTCGTCTGGTAGGCTCGTGTCACTGGGCAGCTCGTGGCTGTGCTTTCCTTTGTAGTCTGTAAAAGTTTGCAAGCCCTGCCACGTAAGACTAGTGTCAAAGCCGGTGTTGTACGATTCAATCTTAGCCCTGTATTGACGCTTTGCCTGTTTGATGGTTCGTCGGAGTGCATAGCAGGATTTCTTATAAGCTTCCGGGTTAGAATCCCGCACCTTGAAAGCGGCAGCTCTACCCTTTAGCTCAGTGCGAATGTTGCCTGTAATCCATGGCTTCTGGTTGGGGTATGTACGTACAGTCACTGTGGGGACGACATCCTCAATGCAGTTATTGATGAAGCCAGTGACTGATGTGGTGTACTCCTCAATGCCATCAGAAGAATCCCGGAACATGTTTGTCTGATAGCAAAACAGTCCTGCAGTTTAGCATCCGCTTCATCTGACCACTTTTTTGTAGACCGAGTCACTGGTGCTTCCTGGTTTAAATTTTGCTTGTACGCAGGAGGATAGAATTGTGGTCATTGCCGCACCACTGAGCGCCGTCTTAGTGCCAGCATCTGTCTGTGGTGGTGTTTTTAATGGGTAGCCCCGGTCTCCTGCAGTTATGAACACAACATTCAGATATGGTTTCCCAGTATAGATCTAACATGGCAAATAAAACACAAGTCACTTACCAATAAGCCATCCATCCTCAACAGCTTCTTCTGGAGGTTAAAGCCGACTGAACTGTTCTGCAACAATGAATGAATCGTGTCCCACCTGGCCATTTTGCCACTACATTCAACAAAGCCAAATGTGAGTCACAGATGACCTGCACATTGACAGAATAGAAACCTTTTCTGTTGACGAAGTTGAATTCGTTCAATGATGGTGCTTTTATTGCGATGGGTTTGTAGTCAATTGCTCCAATGTCATTGGAAATGGTATGCAAATCCCTTTTCACTCTGTCCTGCTGTACAGCAGTGTCTGGAAACTGTATGTATTGTGGTGGTCAATGAAATAATGCCATGAAGGACTGCAGGCAATATCCGGCTCATGGTTGGTTGTGAAATGCCAGACCGATCCGCAATATCGCGTTGGAATGTTCCAGTGGCCAAAAATCCCAGAGTGGAGAGGACGTGGGTTTCAACTGGGATGGCATTGGTGCGTTTCGTCTCCCTTTCTGGAGAGAGTTGGTTGGAGAGATGCAATAAAATATGCATTGGAAAACGAAATCTACTAATAAGCCAAGTGTCGCTCTCAGCACAAAAAAAAACTGCTCATTGAAAACACGCTCCCTGCGTAACGCAGCTTGTGCCAGATCCTCCAGCAATGCAAGATTTGCCATTTTGGAGAAGTCACAATGCCTCTGTTGCCTTTTTATATTGTTTAACTAAATTGCCTCCAACCTTGCATACCACTCTCTTTCTAATTTGACTTTTTTTATTCAATTAGGCTTTAATGGCTTCATGTTTATGAATTTGATAGCACCCTGAGAACTATTAGTAGCTTAAGTGTCTATAAAAGAACTACATGAATAAACTATTCATGTATTATCTTTTTCTTCATAGTTTATGATTTGGTCCAGTATGTCAATCCTTTCTCCATTTGGTGGATGGTATTTCATTATCAGTTTGACTTTTCACCCATAAGGTGCTGTTGGTACGCATGGTCAGAGGTGTGCTTAAATTTACACACATTCTCAAGTAGATGTACAAATTGATAAGTCCCACACATTTTCAAGTGTCAGTACGAATTGATAAATCCCACACTTTGCTTAGAAATGATTGCACGCATGGTTTATGAACATTTATTTTCGTACGCAACGTTGATAAATGAGGACCCTGGACTTCCTGATGGGCTGGCCCCAGGAGGGGAGGGTAGGCAACTACACATCCGCCACCTCAGGGGTGTGTGCTTTGTCCTATCGATGGTAGGTCTGATGGCGATGAGACAGAATACAGAGTGGAGGTCAGAGACTTAGCAGTGTGGTGCTAGGACAACAACCTCTCCCTCAACGTCAGTAATACCAAGGAGGTGATCGTGGACTACAGGAGAGAGAGGGGAGAACACATCCACAGGGCTGTAGTAGAGCAAGTCAAGAGCTTCAAGTTCCTTGGCGTCCACATCACTAAGGACTTTAACATTGTCCACACATGCCTCCCGGGTGGCGCAGTGGTTAAGGGTGCTATACTGACAGCTGTACCACCAGAGACTCTGGGTTCGCGCCCAGGCTCTGTCGTAACCGGCCGCGACCGGGAGGTCCGTGGGGCGATGCACAATTGGCCTAGCATCGTCCGGGTTAGGGAGGGTTTGGCCGGTAGGGATATCCTTGTCTCATCGCGCACCAGCGACTCCTGTGGTGGGCTAACCAAGGTTGCCAGGTGCACGGTGTTTCCTCTGACACATTGGTGGGGCTGGCTTCCGGGTTGGATACGCGCTGTGTTAAGAAGCAGTGCGGCTTGGTTGGGTTGTGTATCGGAGGACGCATGACTTTCAACCTTCGTCTCTCCCGAGCCCGTACGGGAGTTGTAGCGATGAGACAAGATAGTAGCTACTAACAATACCACGAAATTGGGGAGAAAAGGGGGGAATTTTTTTTTAAATAAAAAACATTGGAGGAGGACGCATGACTTTCAACCTTCGTCTCTCCCGAGCCCGTAAGGGAGTTGTAGCGATGAGACAAGATAGTAGCTACTAACAATACCACGAAATTGGGGAGAAAAGGGGGGAATTTTTTTTTAAATAAAAAACATTGGAGGAGGACGCATGACTTTCAACCTTCGTCTCTCCCGAGCCCGTACGGGAGTTGTAGCGATGAGACAAGATAGTAGCTACCCAACCAAGCCGCACTGCTACACACCCTCCCAGTCGTGAAGACTGCTCTCGGACCAACAGGCTTCTACGTCCAAGCAATAAGACTGATAAATACTTAATTAAATGGTTACCCAGACTATCTGCACTGACCCTATCTTGCACTGACTTTACAGTACAAACCGTGCATTCTGAAAGTATGCACAGATCACTTGACTTTAAATATATATATTTTTTAATGTTATCCTTATTTTAAAATGGATTAAATAGTTTTTTCCCTCATCAAGTCGTGGCCAAAAGTTCTGAGAATGACACAAATATTAATTTCCACAAAGTTTGCTGCTTCAAATCAAATGTATTTATATAGCCCATCGTACATCAGCTGATATCTCAAAGTGCTGTACAGAAACCCAGCCTAAAACCCCAAACAGCATGCAATGCAGGTGTAGAAGCATGGTGTCTTTAGATATTTTTGTCAGATGTTACTATGGAATACTGAAATATAATTACAAGCATTTCATAAGTGTTAAAGGCTTTTATTGACAATTACATGAAGTTGAAGAGTCAATATTTGCAGTGTTGACCCTTCTTTTTCAAGACCTCTGCAATCTGCCCTGGCATGCTGTCAATTAAGTTCTGGGCCACAACCTGACTGATGGCAGCCCATTCTTGCATAATCAATGCTTGGAGTTTGTCAGAATTTGTGGGGTTTTGTTTGTCCACCCGCCTCTTGAGGATTGACCTCAATTTCTCAATGGGATTAAGGTCTGGGGAGTTTCCTGGCCATGGACCCAAAATATCGATATTTTGTTCCCCGAGCCACTTTGTTATCACTTTTGCCTTATTGCAAGGTGCTCCATCATGCTGGAAAAGGCATTGTTCGTTACCAAACTGTTCCAGGATGGTTTGGAGAAGTTGCTCTCGGAGGATGTGTTGGTACCATTTCTTTATTCATGGCTGTGTTCTTAGGCAAAACTGTGAGTGAGCCCACTCCCTTGGCTGAGAAGCAACACCACACATGAATGGTCTCAGGATGCTTTACTGTTGGCATGACACAGGACTGATGGTAGCGCTCACTTTGTCTTCTCTGGACAAGCTCTTTTCCAGATGCCCGGAAAATGACTTTACCCCAGTCCTCAGCAGTCCTATCCCTGTACTTTATGCAGAATATCAGCCTGTCCCTGATGTTTTTTCCTAGAGAGAAGTAGCTTCTTTGCTGCCCTTCTTGACACCAGGCCATCCTCCGAAAGTCTTCGCTTAACTATGGTTGACAGAGGAAGACCAATGATTCCAAGCATCACCCTCCTTTTGAAACTTCCAGTCTGTTATTCAAACTCAATCAGCATGACAGAGTGATCCCCAGCCTTGTCCTCGTCAACACTCACATCTGTGTTAACGAGAGAATCACTGACATGTCAGCTGGTCCTTTTGTGGCAGGGCTGAAATGCAGTGGAAATGTTTTTTGGGGATTCAGTTAATTTTTATGGCAAAGAGGGACTTTGCAATTAATTTCAATTCATCTGATCACTCTTCATAACATTCTGGAGTATATGCAAACTGCCATCATACAAACTGAGGTAGCAAACTTTGTGAAAATTAATGTTTGTCATTCTCAAAACTTTTGGCCTCGACTGTACACACAATACCCCAAAATGACAAAGCAAAAACACGTTTTTAGACATTTTTGCAAATGTATTAAAAATAAATAAAAAAACATTTACATAAGTAGTCAGACCTTTTACTCAATATTTTGTTAAATAACCTTTTGGCAGCGATTACAGCCTTGAGTCTTAGGTATTACACTACAAGCTTGGCACACCTGCATTTGGGGAGTTTCTCCCATTATTCTCTGCAGATCCTCTCAAGCTCGGTTAGTAGAATGAGGAGCGTCACTGCACAACTAGTTTCAGGTTTCTCCAGAGATGTTTGGGCTCTGGCTGGGCCACTTATCTCCCGAAGCCACTCCTGCGTTGTCTTGGCTGTGTGCTTAATCGTTGTCCTGTTGAAAGGTAACCCTTCGCCCCAGTCAGAGGTCCTGAGTGCTCTGGAGCAGGTTTTCATCAAGGATCTCTCTGTACTTCACCTCAATGACTAAGGCCCTTCTCCCCCGATTGCTGAGTTTGGCCGGGCGGCCAGCTCTAGGAATAGTCTTGGTGGTTCCAAACTAATTCCATTTAAGAATGATGGAGGCCACTGTGTTCTTGGAGACCTTCAATGCTGAATAAATATTTAGATACCCTTCCTCAGATCTATGCCTCGACACAATCTTGTCTTGGAGCACTTCGGACAATTCCTTCAACTTCGTTGCTTGGTTTTTGCTCTGACATGCACTGTCAACTGTGGGACCTGATATAGACAAGTGTGTGTGCCTGTTTAAAACCATGGTGCACAGGTAGCCTAATGGTTAGAGCGTTGGGCCAGTAACTGAAAGGCTGCTGGATTGAATCCCAGAGCTGACAAGGTAAAAATCAGTCGTTCAGGCCGTCATTGTAAATAAGAATTTGTTCTTCTTGCCTAGTTAAATAAAGGTTAAATGGAAGAGGGGGAAAAACCTATAATCACTCACACACTTCACTGACACTCTCACACAAAACCAATTCACATACACGTACACTTTTACACTCACCATATGCTGCTGCTACTCTATTCTTTATTTGACTCTGACTAGGCATCAGGATAGATAATAATCACTTTACCCTGTCTTCATGTACATATCTACCTCAAATACCTCGTACAACTGGTACTGGTACTTCCTGTATCTAGCTACATTTTTTTGTGTATTTTATTCAACTTGTGTTAATATTCTCTTTTATTATAATTTTTTTACTCTGCATCGTTGGGAAGTTCTCGTAAGAAAGCATTTCACGGTTAAGTCTCCAGCCATTGTATTCGACGCATGTGACATAACATTTGATTTGACTGTCCTTCAGTCAAAAAGGCTGGTTTAGTTCTCCTTAGTGATCCATTTGACCATGTTTGTGACTGTTTGTGTTCTGGTCCTCCCCTAGGGACACATTGATTGTCTCCTTAGCTAACTCAGCCACCAGTATCCTAGCTGGTTTTGTGATATTCTCAGCCATTGGCTACATGGCTCATGTCCACAACCTCCCAGTAGACAACATCGCCACAGATGGTAAGTACTTCCTGTTCAAGTGAGACGTCTTTGATGTTATTCATCCATCTATTTTTCTATTTAGTGTCTATTTAATGTTTGGATGGGTTATTGTCTCCTAAAACTTCCTCTCATGGTCCCAGGGGATCATGATTCATCATCTTTTAACCACTAAGTTTGTTAATTCCTTGAATAGTGTTCATTTGTCATAGTCAGTGGTAACATGACATACTAATAGTACCATCAAACAACTTCACCATTGACAGATAGATGTTTAGGGCAGTGTATGAAGGGAAGTAGGTACAAATGTGACCCATATACTCCTGTGAATAACTCTTGGGTATAATACTCATAAAAGTCCAATTGAGTTCAGAACTAACACCTTCCTCATGTTATTAGTTCCTGGAAAACTTACACTGACACAGCGTAGAATACAAAGGTATTAATTCACAATGATGCACTTCTTCTTTCTGGGGTGCTAGTGTGGGAAAACTACAGCATTTGGAGTAATTGCTTTTGTAGAGGCAGACAGTCCTCCCTACCTAACAGGCAGGCGGAGCTCAGAGGGCTGGGCCAGGCTGCATCACACTGGTTTGAGTCCCAGTAGAAGTGTGCACTTGTTCACTTCCCTTCATGGATTTGAATGGAAATGACTTGTACATAGAAAACTCCCTTTAGCCCATGTCTACACCAATCTAATGCTTTTTAAATGTGTGTGGAGTAGTGAATGAGTGCACACTTCAGGAAGAAGGAGAGATTATTTGGACACACCCACTGAGTAGACCTGGGTGACCAGTTAGCATGCCCGTGAGACAAGCGTCACCAGAGCTTCCAAAGTAGTTTCTGTCATGACCCGTGTAAAGACATTTGAATCAACAGAACAGTATTTCTAGCCTCAGTCCTATCCTAAGCTGTGACCGAATAGTAATTTCCCATATTACAATTTGGGAAACCGGATTTGGTGAGGCTCTAAAATACACACAGATCATTTTGGAACTATAAAAAAGGACACTTTAGTCACTAATGACTTGTGGAGTGGGTTGTTCTTCCCCAAGTAAATTGAGAACATGATGCGGTCAAGAAATGAACCTTTTTTAAAATGAACCCTTTCTATTTCTCTCCCTCGTTCTCTCTCTCTCTCTCCCTCGTTCTCTCTCCCTCGTTGTCCCTCTCTCTCTCCCTCGTTGTCTCTTTCTCTCTGTCTGTCTCTGCTATCATTTAACAGGCGAACAATGTGACTTATGTGAAAAGAGGTATAAATCCTCTGATGGAATACCATAACTACTGTACTGGTTATAGGGATAGACAATGAAGTAAGAGATGAAAGTGGTCTCTTTCTCACCACAAGTGTTTTATTACTGGCTCAATATTATGGATTATGAAGTAGTTATTTCATGAATGAGTGTCATAGTCGGTGGATAACCAGGACAGAAAATACCCAGCAAACAGGGAACATTCCCAGAACATTAGTTAAGATTCCCATTCAATTCCTGTGAAACTTTCACATAACCTATTTTGGTTTGCTGTAAAGTAAATACCCACTGTAGTTATTTAAGTTTTTCTATGCGGAGACGATAGGAAAGGAGGGTGCTCTGAATAGTGGATGTCAGCTTACCACTTGGATGTCTACCTCTAGGATTTTGTTCTAAAACAAATACTCTATTATATATGTAATGAATGGGGAATTAAACTTGCATTAGCTTGAGATGAACTGTAGGTGTAACAGCAAAAGTTTATATTGTTCACACAGTGTATTAGGACCTTTTTTGAAGAAAGTCAATTAGGGATTAGCTGCCTGCTGTGTTCTACTGATGAGCACCTGCTCTGGCTTGGATCAGTCCCAAATATGGTCTTGGATACCACTGACTCACTGCTGACCAACTGTTTGACACCCACTGACCTCTTGTGACTTCAGAAGTGTTCAGTGTTCAGTTGCCTCTGAGTTAATAATTTGTGGAAGATTATTTATGATGAATGATTAGATCGTTTTGTTTCCCATCCCTAGCATGACACTTCCTCAGGTAATTGTGAATGGAATGAAACCGACCCAGATATATTTATTACATGACCATTGCTATCATCTTTCTGTATGCCACAATTTTCCATTAATGTAACATTTTTTGTTAGGTCATATTACTAATGAGGTCAACTGCATGAGGGTGGAGAAGGTGTCCCGTCTACCATGTTTTGTTATTGAACGCTTTGACTTCCTAGTGTCGGATGAGATAACCACTGGTTAATCAGTGCCAGGGAAACCGGTTCATTAATCTGTACAATGTTTCCAACTTGGCATCGTTGGCCTTGTCAACCTCTAAACCAGTGTCTTTACCCGTGCTAATGTTGTGGGTGTTTTCCTACCCTTCTTGTTTGATATCCTATGGTGCGTTTGTGTGCCACAGGTCCTGGGTTGGTGTTTGTGGTGTATCCAGAGGTCTTCTCCACTATGCCTCTGCCCCAGTTGTGGGCTCCTCTGTTCTTCTTCATGCTTCTCTGCCTGGGACTGGACAGTCAGGTTAGACACTCATGTAATCTATTTTCAGAGACCACTTTTGGTAAAAACAGACATTGTAGGTCATACAACAATTACTACCTTTTTAATATTTAACTAGGCAATTCGGTTAAGAACAAATTCTTCTTTTCAATGACGGCCTAGGAACACTGGGTTAACTGCCTTGTTCAGGGGCAGAACGACAGATTTTTACCTTGTCAGCTCGGGGATTCGATCTTGCAACCTTTTTGGTTACAAGTCCAACGCTCTAACCACTAGGCTACCTGCCACCCCAGATTGATTACATTTGACATTTACATTTGAGTCATTTAGCAGATGCTCTTATCCAGAGTGACTTACAGGAGCATTTAGGGTAAGTGCATTACTCAAGGTCACAACAACAACAGATTTTTCACAGAGTCAGCTCAGGGATTCGAACCAGCAACCTTTTGGTTACTGGCCCAATGCTCTTAACTGCTCGGCTGACTGATGAGGGAAGAGAGGACGCAGGGCTGCCGGCAAACGTGTGGCGAGCAGGGCATTTGCTCCACCACTTTTATTTAGTTTAATACCCTTTTTATTTGTTACTTTTCTCCCCGATTTCATGACATCCAATTGGTAGTTAGTCTTGTCCCATCGCTTCAACTCCCCTACGGACTCAGGAGAGGCGAAGGTCGAGTGCCACGTCCTCTGAAAAACGACCCTGCCAAGCCGCACTGCTTCTTGACAAACTCTTCGCTTAACCCATAAGCCAGCCACACCAATGTGTCGAAGACACACTGTCCAGCTGGTGACCGAAGTCAGCTTGCAGGCGCCCGGTCCGCCACAACGAGTTGCTAGAGTGCGATGGGACAAGAATATCCCAGCCTGCCAAACCCTCCCCTAACCCAGACGAGGCTAGGCCAATTGTGCACCGCCTCATGGGTCTCCTGGGCATGGCCGGTTGTGACACAGCCTGGGATCAAAACCGGGTCTGTAGTCACGCCTCAAGCATGCCACTCGGGAGGCCCATTAATACACTTTTTTTTGCCGTAAAAGCGTTGAAAACAGGGACAAAGTAGACCTGTTTTTTTTGGGACTGACTTGCCTCATTTGTCAACTTGAGCACAATTCGTAGCCTATGTCCTGTGTGTGTCTTGACCAATAAGATTCATGGAAATCTTATTGCGCACATCTATAGAAAGCAGAGCTCGCTCTCCACTTTACTTTGCTGTTGATACCTAGCCCTACCTTGTTTTCTTGCTAGGTGACTACCGCTTGTAAAGTAAATCCCACCCCCCCTGTGAGAGCAATAAAATAGTGGCTCGCTCTCCACGCCCTGACCAAAAGTTACGTTTCCAGTGTAGCAGGTTAAAAAAAACAGACCACTTTTGCGACGCCTCAGTGTAAATATGTTAGGCTTCAGGAATTTTTTGCAGTTTGGTTCTTTTAATTATTATTATTTTATTTTTTTTATCCCCTGCCTAATGGAACAACCACAGAGCAGGCTCAACTTGCCTGGCTGCCATAAATTGTCTGTCTTTCGCTTAAACAATGGGGATAGGATAGGCCTAGTGGAATTCCTTAGTTTAGTTTTTTTCAGAAAAATAAATCACCTGGAGCAACTTTAGAGCAGCCTCAACTTCCACAACTGCTCAGTTCACTTTCCCCACTGTACTTTGCTCTGCAGTTTGCTATGGTGGAGGTGGCGGTGACGTCCATAATGGACGGCTTTGGCCCCAAGGTGCTACGTGTCCTGAAGAGACAGGAGATCATCGTTCTGACTGTCTGTGTTATTGGCTTTCTTCTAGGCATTCCTCACATCACTAAGGTAAGGTGATCTGTCAGATATTATTACTATCCATCGGGTAACGCCCCGCCCCCTCCTCTCTCTCGGAATGAGACAGTATACTCGTGTTTGGACCTGTTTTATTTTAGCTTCTATCAGTAGACGACTAAGACACATACAGCCAGTAAGTAGTGCATGGTTGACCAGATGATTCTGTCTTGTGGAGTGGGTTGCTTTTCCCCCAGTAGACTGACAACAAGATGCAGTCAGGAAATTAACCTTTTTATAATTAAACCTTTCTCATTCTCTCCCGCTCTCGTCCATCCCCCCCCCCCACACACACACACACACATATACAGGGGGGAATGTACGTATTCCAGCTGATGGACCACTACACTGCTGTGGTGTCTCTCATGTTCCTGGCCTTCTTTGAGGTCCTCGCTGTCTGCTGGGTTTTTGGTAATAACCTCACCTTCTCTCCCATTTATGATGAAATTCAACAGCCTGTTGTGTATTTATACAATACAATAAAAACACTTTGCTTTATAGACAGTATGTATGTCTGAGTAAATGTAAGTATTTAATGCAATGTGTTATTGCAGGACTGCGGCGGATGACCATCGTGATCAAGAGGATGTTGGGAAAGGCTCCCAACATCTATTTCTGCTCCTGCTGGATGTTCTTCTCCCCTGTGCTGGTCATGGTGAGTGCTATGGCCAACTCATGTCTTTTTGATGATGGTGATGAGGACAGTTAGCGTAATGACGGTGATGAGGATTAGTAGTGATAGCCGTACCTACGACTTTATGATCCATTCGTTGTATTAGAGGTTTCATCCAAGTGTAACCTCCTCCCCTGCAGTGCATTCTGATCTCCAGCATCGTCCAGTACACACCCGCTCGCTATGGGAAGTCATACACATACCCTGTCTGGGCAGAGGTGGTGGGCTGGGGAATCTCCCTGGTCTCCATCGTTTGGATCCCCCTGGGAGCCCTGCATGAGATCTGCAGAAATAAGGGCACACTGATGCAGGTGAGCATCTGTTCAGTAAACCAAACAAAACATGCATACTGATACATATATACAGTGCCTTGCGAAAGTATTTGGCCCCCTTGAACTTTGCGACCTTTTGCCACATTTCAGGCTTCAAACATAAAGATATAAAACTGTATTTTTTTGTGAAGAATCAACAACAAGTGGGACACAATCCTGAAGTGGAACAACATTTATTGGATATTTCAAACTTTTTTAACAAATCAAAAACTGAAAAATTGGGCGTGCAAAATTATTCAGCCCCCTTAAGTTAATACTTTGTAGCGCCACCTTTTGCTGCGATTACAGCTGTAAGTCGCTTGGGGTATGTCTCTATCAGTTTTGCACATCGAGAGACTGACATTTTTTCCCATTCCTCCTTGCAAAACAGCTCGAGCTCAGTGAGGTTGGATGGAGAACATTTGTGAACAGCAGTTTTCAGTTCTTTCCACAGATTCTCGATTGGATTCAGCTCTGGACTTTGACTTGGCCATTCTAACACCTGGATATGTTTATTTTTTTAACCATTCCATTGTAGATTTTGCTTTATGTTTTGGATCATTGTCTTGTTGGAAGACAAATCTCCGTCCCAGTCTCAGGTCTTTTGCAGACTCCATCAGGTTTTCTTCCAGAATGGTCCTGTATTTGGCTCCATCCATCTTCCCATCAATTTTAACCATATTCCCTGTCCCTGCTGAAGAAAAGCAGGCCCAAACCATGATGCTGCCACCACCATGTTTGACAGTGGGGTTGGTGTGTTCAGGGTGATGAGCTGTGTTGCTTTTACGCCAAACATAACGTTTTGCATTGTTGCCAAAAAGTTCAATTTTGGTTTCATCTGACCAGAGCACCTTCTTCCACATGTTTGGTGTGTCTCCCAGGTGGCTTGTGGCAAACTTTAAACAACACTTTTTATGGATATCTTTAAGAAATGGCTTTCTTCTTGCCACTCTTCCATAAAGGCCAGATTTGTGCAATATACGAATGATTGTTGTCCTACGGACAGAGTCTCCCACCTCAGCTGTAGATCTCTGCAGTTTATCCAGAGTGATCATGGTCCTCTTGGCTGCATCTCTGATCAGTCTTCTCCTTGTATGAGCTGAAAGTTTAGAGGGACGGCCAGGTCTTGGTAGATTTGCAGTGGTCTGATACTCCTCCCATTTCAATATTATCGCTTGCACAGTGCTCCTTGGGATGTTTAAAGCTTGGGAAATCTTTTTGTATCCAAATCCGGCTTTAAACTTCTTCACAAGAGTATCTCGGACCTGCCTGGTGTGTTCCTTGTTCTTCATGATGCGCTCTGCGCTTTTGACGGACCTCTGAGACTATCACAGTGCTGGTGCATTTATACGGAGACATGATTACACACAGGTGGATTGTATTTATCATCATTAGTCATTTAGGTCAACATTGGATCATTCAGAGATCCTCACTGAACTTCTGGAGAGAGTTTGCTGCACTGAAAGTAAAGGGGCTGAATAATTTTGCACGCCCAATTTTTCAGTTTTTGATTTGTTAAAAAAGTTTGAAATATCCAATAAATGTCGTTCCACTTCATGATTGTGTCCCACTTGTTGTTGATTCTTCACAAAAAAATACCGTTTTATATATTTATGTTTGAAGCCTGAAATGTGGCAAAAGGTCGCAAAGTTCAAGGGGGCCGAATACTTTCGCAAGGCACTGTACTTTTAGATCACAGATACTGTTTTAGCATCGTGCATACATACTGAACAAGTACACTGGTACTCACACATATATACACACAGTCACGCACACACTCACACACAAATCAATAAATCAAATGTATTTTATAAGGCCCTTTTTACATGAGCAGTTGTGATTTACAGATACCCAACCTTAAAACCTCAAAGAGCAAGCGATGCAGATGCACGGTGGCTAGGAAATACTCCCTATAAAGGCAGAAACCTAGAGAGGAACAAGGCTCCGAGGGGTGGCCAGTCCTCTTCTGCCATTGCCGAGTAGAGATTATATGGCCATTAAGGACAGATTGTTCTTCAAGATGTTCAAATGTTTATAGGTGACCAGCACGGTGAAATAATAACCACAGTGGTTATAGAGGGTGCAGCAGTTCAACACATCAGGAGTAAATGTCAGTTGGCTTTGAGCGCGAGCGAGAGAGAGCGACTCAACCGAGGGGACTGTGTGTGTGTGTGAGAGAGAACACACACTGTACATTTATTCCACATGGCAGTCATATAAATATGTTCTGGGCATTGGCAGAAACCGTAGAAGTTAAACTATGTATGTGACTCTGAACCTCTTCTTTTATCGATTCTGTGCCCCCAGAGGATAAAAACAGCCATGACTCCTACAATAGAGTTGGACCCCGTCAACCATCTACCAGAGAAGGAGAGAGTGGACATCCCGGAGTCTGTTGTCTTTATCACTCATCTGTGAACAGGGACAAAAGCACTGTGTCTAGGTTCGTGAGTCACAGTGACTGTGTGAGTCCTCTATTAGGATAGGGAGGTGGGGAGGTTGTTGGGTAGTTTATGTAAATAACTTTTCAAGTATTTATTCTATGAATCACTGATACCATGACACCTAACCTATAGTGAAATAGACAGGGTAAACAGTCAAGGTAAAACCATAGGTTATGGACCTCAAAGATGTCCTTCAAGTGCCATGACATGTCCTTGCCTGGAAGCACTTTATTGCCTTACAGGTACTGGATACCCAAGTGCTTACACACACTTTTTTTTAATAATACAAATATTACAGGTTAGCCTACTCTGACACTTACAAACATATTAATAAAAACGATGATGTCCGATTCATATAATTGGCCAACGAAAAGGGGAGACACCAATACAATATGACGTCCATCTAACCTGGAGGAGGAAATGATTGTCCAAAAACAAAAGTGGCGCAGACCCAATGACAAAGACAGTGAATATGCACACTCACCTGGGATATGTCAATACAAAAAAATATAAAATCATTCAAAATAGGCTACACCAGAAAGCATGATTCGGCCACAGAGGATCAATGGCTTCTTACTCACCTGGGATATGGCTGATGTTCTCCGCTGCTTCCAATAAGATGGGCTACTGTTCGCTCAATTAAGTTAAGCATTTTGATAACTAACAGACCGGTTGGAGTCTCTTCATTGTCATGTCTTTATAGCAATTTGCTTTCCAAACAGTTTTTCCGCGATTGTATTTTTTAAGTATTGCGATATGCCTGGCTGGGTCTTAACTTAATTGAGCGAACAGTAGCCCATCTTATTGGAAGCAGCGGAGAACATCAGCCATATCCCAGGTGAGTAAGAAGCCATTGATCCTCTGTGGCCGAATCATGCTTTCTGGTGTAGCCTATTTTGAATGATTTTATATTTTTTTGTATTGACAGGATCAAGATAATTAGGCTATATCATGTTGGCAATTTAATTAAATGTACTTTAGGGATAGCTTAGCTTCCCATAGCCTTTTGTACACGTCGCCTATGCCTTTTAATGTGGCATAAACACAACGTTTTCATCTAATTGTCAAACAATGACTTAACAACGGCGCTCTAGTAGGCTACACGCGCACGCACATTCGTCCAATCCAAACCCCATCAGTGCAACCGCAATTTGATGAATGGAAAGAGACATCTGTTATAAAACATCTACGTGTATTGTAATGACATTCTGTGATTGTCATTAGGTCTACACTTGTAGCCTGAATTGATGCATCCACTGTTGTCCACGCGCGCCTCAGTGTCCGCCACTCATCTTCGCCTTTTCCGTGTGTGTCTCCGCCACTCATCTCCGCCTCTACAAAGTGGAGGCTAAGTGTTTTCCTCAAACCACAATGCAATTTGGCGCATATACCACCCAGTTTCAAGTCAAATCGCAAATTGTTCATGCTGCTGACATGCAGTAATGTTAAATAATGGTGTAATAGGCTCACGTTTTACTAGTACAGCGTACCCCCCAATATTTAATTTGCCAGGACGCGGTACCGCCTTACTTTCACCCCTGATTATGATATGGTAAAACATCATTCATCATGCCACTAGACTATGAACTCCGGAGGACAACTCGTCCCTCTGGTAATCTCTTCAATCAGCTATTCTCTCCGCTGGACCTAACACATTGTGTCTCCCAACATAAATTGACGAACAATTTTCACCAAATGTAAAAGCCAATGTAGCCAATACACACACAAGCGATAGCCTCCGATAGCGGCATATTTCATATCATCCGAAAGTCGCAAATCATCGTCACCTTGTGGCCAAGGTTTTTACTCACAGTGAGGTCAGATGAGGCTCAGGTGAAATATTGATCAACAAAGTAAAAATCTGTCGTTCTGCCCCTGAACAAGGCAGTTAACCCACTGTTCCCCGGTAGGCCATCATTTTAAATAAGAATTTGTTCTTAAAACTGACTTGCCTAAAGGTAAAAAAATATATATATGCAATTAGATGTATAGAGGTTAACTGTGAGGAAGGAAACCACTGCAGTGCTGCTATGACATCCGTTAGTGGGATGAGTCCAATGTTCTGACATCATTCATCAGCAGTTTTTACACTTGAATGGACTTTGAAGTTTTGTGGTTCTGGTTGGAGTTTTCTATTTTACTTATTACTCTGCCAAAGTGTGTGCCTCAGTTGTGTGTCTTTGTGTTTGTTACAACAATGACAATTGGATCTCAGCTTTACAAGGAGTGCCTTTTATCATTAAAAGATCCAATGACATTGGAATTGTCATGGACTGAAAGGCTCAAATAAATAAATATGATTAGACATGATTTAGATGGTAAAATGTATGAAATAAATACAATGGGGTCTTTTGAGGGGTCACTTAAATATGTGACTAAGTGAAGATACATTTGCCACAAGTGCCATGTATCAAAAATATTGATTTTGGATTGTCAATACTTTGATGAAAATACCCAAAATATATCATAGAGATTATCACCAACCCATCTTAAGGATCATTAAAACATTCACACAATTATAATTTAGTGTTAACTCTCTTTTGATATAAAACAAGATCAAATTCCCATTTAGTTAGCTGTTTAGATGCATTTTGTGTCTGTTTGTCAAACAGCATTTAGTTTTGACTAATTTGTTTATGATGACAATCGTCTATTTCTACCATTGCACAAACCACAATAAGGGGTTAAAAATATAATCATGCCTGATACACTTTTGTTATTCTATGCAATTGTATGGTTGTCACAAAATGCGGGGTTACTGCTGCTGGTTGTTTTTTATTCATTATTCTCATACATTCAAACCAAATATTTTATACATTTTTATTTATTTTCAAATGTTTTTTGTTGTATCAAACAAAATGGTTTATGAAATAACAAACACACTGTTACTATTTCTCCATTGAGTTCTCCATGGTGGTACTACTTTCATGGTAGAAATGTTTATGCTCATATTACGCTTTTAAAATAGCAACTTTCTCCTTTTTTAAAATTGATTTAGCATAAAATAATGATTTCTCTTTTTTATTTACATGTATCTTGTTTAAAGTGTACTTTCAGTTTGACTTATTTTTTTATATCTGAAACATTGAAAAATAAAATTTGATTCATAATACCTGTTTATCACGCAGAGCTATTTGTGTCAAATAAAGAACATTTGGCAAATATGTTTTGATTTTTACGAGCCCTTTCAATTCATCAATGTGTCTCTTCTGAAGAGCATAATTTAACAGTAGATGGCAGCAATGTACAGACAGTAATAATATGCAGCTCAGGGGCATGTTGCCATCCAGGCCAGTACAAATGTCTATGATTATTCTTAACAAGAATTTCTATGTACATCAGCTTATGTTAATACAATTTTGAAAATTTATCATTTTTAGTTGTGGTATTCCTAAAAACTAATTCAAGCTTTTTTAGTCACTTGTATACAGGAGGTGATAACTACAAGCTAGTACTAATATGCTCATTACACATTTTTAGCAGACTGTAATCCTATAGTATACCCTACCTCAGAAACTAGTGGACATCTTTCAGCACTTTAGACAAATATTGTATACTATAGTTCTAATTTGGCGTGCAAACTCACAGCTGAATGTATCTGGTTTCCTGCTTGCAGTTATGCACTCACCAAATCTTATTTTTAATTGATCTAATTAGTCATTGTGAAGAATTATTGGCATAATTAAGCACATCCATTTCCATTCTTCATTTGAGAATGTTTTATTGCACACTGCAGGAATCCCACAGGGACAGATCTGTGCATGGAGAGCGGGAGTCAGAGCAGAGCCTATTTGACTGTAATGCCTTTGGAGGTAGGTAGTTAATTAGCCTCACAGTGGAGCAGTGAGCAGGGTCAGTACCATAGGCCTGCAATGTGATCGATATCCCCTCCCTTCCTGCCCCCTTCGTGAAAAATGTATGGCAGTCACTAAATTACTGCTGGCGGGGCTGCTAGATCAATGGCCATAGACTTCTGCAGCCAATGGGGCAGGAAAGGGTGGACAGTATTGTATGTGGGACTGTCTGGTGTGATGGAAGAGGAGGTTTTTAAACGATGGGCCTCTGGTAAAAGTGGAACGGCATCTGGGAGGAAAAAATCAACTAGCACACTGGTATTCTTGAATACTTCAGAGCACATCTGCTTTCTCAGCCTCTCGACCCATCTGATTAGCATGGCCTCAGACTCCCAGTAACACTGCAGGTATTTGAGAAGCTCTGTGTTTGTGCCGAACAGGGTTCAGTGCCTGTGAAAGACGAGATCAGCAATCATGGGAAATTAAAACGTCTCTTTCCCCGGCTCTGACAGACTTGCAGAGCAGCATTGCTACAGTATATTCTCTCACTCATTCTGTATGTTTGCCATTATAGTGAATGACTGACTATGTTCAAAATAAAATAAGGATAAAATAAATACTATTAAAAACTTACATTTAGAATGATTAATGTTCACTAAATCATTATTTAGAAACATTTACAAATGTCAGTTAAGATGTGAATTTGGGGGTGGTTGTGGCTGAGGATCGTCACGGCCTTCAGATCTACAATGTCATAACCCATAAGGTTTGCTGAGTGATAGTATGGCTACATTGATATGCTGTTAGTTGCAATGTTGAGGCTTGGTTCTGTGTTGACAATGATGTGTCCAATTGTAGCTAAACTATACAGATAAGAACATTACATTATTGAAAGAGCCTTTTATTCTCTCCTATTTGTTTGTGATGCTCCCCTAATCTCCGATGGCAAAGGCAATTCATCTCAATTTATTTTCTTGTCCATCAAAAGAGCAACCCATTTGCTGGGCTAAAGTAAATGTCAGGGACGTTCTGTTGGCAGAGTGAGTGAGGCTGCTGATGTGGCGCTGACCGATGAATCCATGTTCTGATGTCACATTTCAGCCCTCCACCCTTTGGAAACAAATATATCTGACAGTTTGGACATGGAGGGGGAGGTAAATTGATGTCATCATCTGACTTGTTCTTTCCATGTACAACACCAGTTGAGGTTGCGAAAGGTCGCTGGTTCGAATACCTGAACCGACAAGGTTAGAAATCTGTTGATGTGCCTTTGAGCAAGACACTTAACCCTAATATGCTCCAGGGGTGCTGTACTACAATGTCTGACCCTGTGAAACAACACATTTTACTACACCTATCTGGTGTTTGTGACACTTTTTTTCTACAGATTTTTTTCTATGGGAAACATTGTTTTGGTCTGATGTAGATGACAAAGTACATTGCTTACCTTAGCTGGTTAATGTGACCACTGTTAATTTTCATGTGCAATTAATTGTAAACTCCTTGGTTGGAAAGCAATTTGAGGATGCAGTTACCTTTGGAGAAATGAGAAGTGCAATTAGCTAAGAAAACATCCAGACCAAAGGCTTGGTGCTGATTAGAGACCTGGGTTGACAAAGTGGAGGAGGAGAGGAGAGGTGCTGGTTTGAGACTTGGGGCTCTACTATTTGTAGTGCCAGGTAGTGGCTGAATTCAGTAGACCAGGAGCATATGCTCAGTTTATTTGAAAATAATCCTCCAGGATCCCTTCTGTTGTCATGTAGGCCTACACACCTTTAATCTTGCATTTTTTCATTATTTATATTTTCTACCTATTAAAACAGTAACTATAACAACTATTCATTCTTTATTTAACTAGGCAAGTCAGTTAAGAACAAATTCTTATTTACAATGGCAGCGGGTTAACTGTCTTGTTCAGAACAACAGATTTTTACCTTGTCGGCTCGGGGATTTGATTTTGCAACCTTTCGGTTATTAGTCCAACACTAACCACTAGGCTACCTGCCGCCAGATTCTACAGATTCTACAGATTGCAGATTCTACAGATATGCAGATTCTACAGTGAGCTCCTGTGGCACGTTCGTTCGTTCTACTTTCATTTAAGGGTTGTTGTTTTCGTTTTGGTAACAAACGAGCCGAGCCCAAAATAGAGCTCACCTCCCAACAGATAATGAGGGCAAAGATCAAGGCTTCACTAGGACTTCCTTTCTTCTACAAGAAATGCATTGTCTTCAGATTCTTTTGTAGTGACAATTCCCATGAGTCCTTGCTGAGGATGCTGTTGTGTGTATGCCCAAGTAAACAGGAAGAGTGGTTTGTATGTGAGACAGAAAAAAACAAAGGTAGCTAGCTCACTTTTGAATGAATGGCTAAGCCCAACATGCATATATCAACACTTTACATGGGCTTTTACAGGCTGAGGTTCCACGTATCTGAAAAGCAATGCTGCATTTGACATTTTAAGCTATTTTACCCCAAGTACCCACATTTTCCTATTGGCTATATGGTGATGGGAGGTGTCCTCTCCAGTCCTCTCCATGCATCCTTGAGACAGCATATTGGCTGTTTGCTGCTAACAGTCCTGAGAGTGAATGAGTGCTCTTAAGGGCCATCAGATTAATGTGTTTTTCTTGTTCCCGCTGATTGAGCGGGAGGCTGGGGTTCTATTTGGAGCCTGGAGCCAGCCAGGCAGGCGGCTGCAGCTGAATATGCATGAACTCTGGAGGAGCCCGATTGATGGGTCTCCAAATAATAAGAACTTTGGTGAAGTGTGGGCGTGAATCTACCAGCCATCCTCAAAGAAGTCTTCAAAGAAGGATTATATAAAAAGACATGATGGGTTTAAAACAGAGAAAATTATGCAAGGTTGTAGGATGATGGGATGATGGCATAGCTGTGATGTGTTTGGTATGTGTGGGTAGGCATAGCTGTGATGTGTTTGGTATGTGTGGGTAGGCATAGCTGTGATGTGTTTGGTAGGTGTGGGTAGACATCGGGTGCAACTTTGGTTTTAGACATGCAGAGACAAACGAACATACTGTTTGCCAGAATTCAGGCAGCCTTCACAAGACCAAAACATATGCAAATATGTCCCCTTTTGTGCTTTACATCTCCAGCAGAATAATACATTTTCTGAGTGCATGATATTCAGTTTCACTTGCATGTAGTACGTTCTACGGATGGTCTTAAACTGCAGTAATTTATTTCTGTAATTATGTGAACATGACTGGGCATTTTTAACATATGTGTCCATTCATCATCATCAATAGCGTCTCCCAGGTCTTCCTCACATTTTTGTTTAACATGTTTTGTGTCAGCTGTTAAAGCCTCTATGAACCCAGTTTGGAAATCAACTTTAGAGGTTTTTCAGACTGCCTTAAAATAGTTCAAATCTTTGAAGCTTCTTGCTTGTCCAGTGTTTGCTGCAAAGAGAGAAAAAAGTTTTGTATTGGCAAACGTTCACCTCTGTGCTGTCACAGACTGGTCTTCCCTGGCTGTCTGACCCTGATGAGACCCCTGTCACCATCTGATCTTGCTCAGATAGGGCATGACAAAGAATTACCTTGGTGTACATTTATACATTATATTATCCGTGAATAGAATCAGTGGTTAAATAAATGAAATGACCATTATTCCCAGATCCCAGACGGTAGCCTACCCATAAACTCAAGATGGAACTTTGTATCAATTCACTAATAATATACTGCAAAATTCACCTGAGCTCCGTAGATTGGTCTTCCCTGGCTGTCTGACCCTGCAAGGACACCTGTCACCATCTGATCCTGCTAAGACATGATGAGCGTAGTGTTGTGTATTGACCATGACAGTAAAGCCTGTAGAGCTGTTTATACCGTGTCAGTGCGAAAAGTAGGGAATTAGCTAGGGAAACTGATAGATCAACAATGCTACATTACTACACTGACTAATAAAAACGAACATTGCGCTGAAAAAACTCCCAATATCGGTCTTCAATCATTTAGCAGCTGGTTTCATCGTTTGATTCAGGTCTCGTGTGATTGAGCAAAAATAATAGCTAAAGTTGGTGAGCTAGCTAACGTTAGCCAAATTTTGGCTAGCTCTAGCTAATGGTACATCATCAAATTACTTCTGTTGAAACGGGACACAACACAGGCTACAAGACATTTCCATACACACAACAGCTGTTAGAGACTGCTGCCTGAAAGATAGCTAGAGGCTAGCTAGAGCTGAACTGGCTGTGGTAGGTACTAGCTAGCTAATTAGCTCTATCTAATGTCTGTCAAAGTGTTGCCGGTTTCTGCTCTGCTTGCTTCTAAAACTCTGAGAAAAAGTGCAACAGACATCAGCTGGCTCTGTTCATCTCTCCTGTGTTGGTCCTATACACCAGCTTTTCAGAAGCTTTGCCTTCACACAGTCTGTCAGCACGCTCTGTGGTGTCCCTGGGGTCCTAAATCCAGCCAGCTGAAACCGGAAAACAGCCTACCCGACCGCTCTGAGGCATCTGCATTGTCCTAACGCACACCGGTGCCATGTTTTGTATCATGGTGCAATGATAAAACTGGGGGGGACAAACATGCTATTTCAAAATGTGTAAGGGGTCATGTCCCCACCCCGTCCCCAGTGAAAGTTGCGTCCCTGGTAGACATAGCTGTGTTTGGTAGGTGAGGGTATGGTAGACATAGCTGTGATGTGTTTGGTTGGTGTGGGTAGACATAGCTGTGATGTGTTTGGTAGCTGTGGGTAGGGTAGACTCTCAACCATTGTTACTCTTCCTTCCAGGATGGCTACAAGGCCTTCCCCTGACCTCCCTTCGGTAAATCAGATCACAACTTAATTTTGCTATAGGCAGAAACTCAAACAGGAAGTACCCGTGCTAAGGTATATTCAATGCTAGTAGTACCAATCAGAATCCATGCTTCAAGACTGTTTTGATCACGTGGACTGGGACATGTTCCAGGTTGCCTCTGAGAATAACGTTGACGTATACACTGACACAGTGACTGTGTTCATAAAGAAGTGTATAGAGGATGTTGTTCCCACTGTGACAATTAAAACCTATCCAAACCAAAAACCGTGGATAGATGGCAAAACTGAAATTGCGAACCTTCGCATTTAACCACAGCAAGGTGACTGGGAATATGATAGAATAGAAACAGTCCAGTTATGCCCTCCGTAAGACAATCAAACAGGCAAAACGTCAGTACAGAGACAAAGTGGAGTCTCAATTCAACGGCTTGAGACGTATGTGACAGGGTCTACAAACAATCACGGATTATATAGGGAAAATCAGCCACATCGTGGACACCGACGTTTTCCTCCCGTACACGCTAAACACCTTCTTTACCTGCTTAGAGGATATCAGAGTGCCACCGACATGGGCCGCTCCCAAGGACTGGGTCCTCTCGTTCTCCGTGGCTGACATGAATGAGACATTTAAGTGTGTTAAACCTCGCAAGGTTGCGACATCCCTAGCTGTGTCCTCAGAGCATGTGCAGACCAGCTGGCTGGAATGTTTACGGACATATTCAATCTCTCCCTATCCCAGTATGCTGTCCTTGTACCCAGTCTGCTGTCCCTTGTTCCTGTACCCAAGAAAGCAAAGGCGACTGAACTAAATTGCTATCACTCCATAGCACTCACTTCTGTCATCATGAAGTGCTTTGAGAGGCTAGTTAAGGATCATATCACCTCCACCTTACCCGACACCCTCGACCCACTGCAATTTGCATACCGCCCCAATAGATCCACGGATGATGCAATCGCCATCACACTGCACATTGCCCTATATCATCTGGACAAGAGAAATACCTATCTAAGAATGCTGTTCATTGACTACAGCTCAGCTTTCAACACCATAGTATCGTCCAAGCTCATCATTAAGCTCGGGGCCCTTGGTCTGAACCCCACCCTGTGCAACTGGGTCCTGGACTTCCTGGCGGTCTGCTCGCAGGTGGAGAAGGTAGGCAACAACACTTCCACTACACTGATCCTTAACACGGGGCCCCACAAGGGTGCCTGCTCAGCCCCTTTCTGTACTCCCTGTTCACCCATGACTGCATGGCCATGCATGCCTCCAACTCAGTCATCAAGTTTTCAGACGTTGTTGATTACCAACAACGACAAGACAGCCTACAGGGAGGAAGTGAGTGCCCTGCTGGAGTGGAGCCAGGAAAATAACCTCTCCCTCAAAATCAACAAAACGAAGAAGCTGATCATGGACTTCAAGAGAAGGCAGAGGGGGGCCTCCCAGGTGGCACAGTGGTTAAGTGCGCTGTACCGTCCAAGCTCATCATTAAGCTCGGGGCCCTTGGTCTGAACCCCACCCTGTGCAACTGGGTCCTGGACTTCCTGGCGGTCTGCTCGCAGGTGGAGAAGGTAGGCAACAACACTTCCACTACACTGATCCTTAACACGGGGCCCCACAAGGGTGCCTGCTCAGCCCCTTTCTGTACTCCCTGTTCACCCATGACTGCATGGCCATGCATGCCTCCAACTCAGTCATCAAGTTTTCAGCGCCAGCTGTGCCATCAGAGACTCTGGGTTCGCGCCCAGGCTCTGTCGTAACCGGCCACGACCGGGAGGTCTGTGGGGCGACGCACAATTGGCCTAGCGTCGCCCGGGTTAGGGAGGGGTTGGCCGGTAGGGATGTCCTTGTCTCATCGCGCACCAGCGACTCCTGTGGCGGGCCAGGCGCAGTGCGCGCTAATCAAGGTTGCCAGGTGCACGGTGTTTCCTCCGACACATTGGTGCAGCTGGCTTCCGGGTTGGATGCGCGCTGTGTTAAGAAGCAGTGCGGCTTGGTTGGTTTGTGTATCGGAGGACGCATGACTTTCATCTTTTGTCTCTCCCGAGCCCATATGGGAGTTGTAGCAATGAGACAAGATAGTAGCTACTAAAACAATTGGATACCACTGACAATCTGAAATGGTCCACCTACACAGACGGAGGGTGGTGAAGAAGGCTGAAGAAATTTGGCTTGGCCCCTAAGACCCTCACAAACTTTTCCAGATGCACAATTAAGAGCATCCTATCAGGCTGCATCACCGCCTACAGCAACTGCACCCAACGCATCACCAGGAGCACATTGCCTGCCCTTCAGGACATCTACAAAGGAAGGACAAGAATATCATCATCAACCACCCCAGCCAAGGCCTGTTCACCCCGCTATCATCCAGAAGGCGAGGTCGGTACAGGTGCATCCATCACTAGCCGGCTACCACCCGGTTACTCATCCCTGCACTTTAGAGGCTGCTGTCCTATGTACATAGACAATGAACACTGGTCACTTTAATAATGGAACACTGGTCACTTTAATAATGTTTACATACTGTTTTACCCATTTCATATGTAAATACTGTATTCTAGTCAATTCCATCCTATTCAACAATTACTGAATATATACCATTATATCCACATACTCTTCAGATGTATTATACAGCTCTGGAAAAAATTAGGAGACCACTGCAAAATTATCAGTTTCTCTGGTTTTACTATTGTGTTTGGGTAAAATTAAATTTTTTGTTTTATTCTATAAACTACTGACAACATTTCTCCCAAATTCCAAGTACTAATATTGTCCTTTATAGCATTTATTTGCAGAAAATTACAACTGGTCATTGGTCAACAAAACAAAAAACAACTGGTCAACAAAAAAATATGCAGTGCTGTCTGACCTCGAATAATGCAAAGACAATAAGGTGATAGCGGGGTAAACAGGCCGTGTGTCACGCCCTGATCTGTTTCACCTGTTTTTATGATTGTCTCCACCCACCTCCAGGTGTCACCTGTTTTCCCCATTAGTCACTGGGTATTTATTTCCTTCACGTTCCTTGTTTGTCTGTTGCCAGTTTGTCTTGTCAAGTCAACCAGCGTGGTTTTCCGTGCTCCTGCTTTTACCTTTTTGCTAGTCCTCCCGGTTTTGACCCTTGCCTGCCTTGCCTCTGAAACCGTCTGCCTGACCATACTGCTTGCCTGACCATACTGCCTGCCACTCTGTACCTCCTGGACTCTGACCTCGTTCATGATCTTTTGCCTGTCCACAACCATTCTCTTGCCTGCCCCTTGGATTATAATAAATATCAGACTCAAACCATCTGCCTCCCGTGTCTGCATCTGGGTCTCGCCCTGTGCCCTTATACAGTGGCTCAGTTGGTTGATGTCTATTTTCTTACGAATTCTAACTAGCTGGCTAAAGTTAGTTAGGCTAGGGGTTGGGGTTAGGGTTAAGTTTAGAAGTAAGATTAGCTAAAAGGGTTAGCTAACATGCTAAGTAGTTGCAAAGTAGCTTTCCACCCCGAACGACACCCTACTTTTGTTTTTGCCTTAAGCCAGCATCTGTCTCATTTAACCAAACGTAACATAGCATACTAATTTGAATGTTCCGGATTTACGTTTTTATGTCTAGTCTGAGACCAGGCTGTGCCAGCTCAGGGATTTAAACCAGCAACCTTTTGGTTACTGGCCAAACACTCTTAACTGCTAGACTGCCTGCCTCCCCAGTACGTCATGATGCTACTGTAGGACACAAGAGCCATAAAGAATGCCCACAGTGTTATCTGGTCAGATAACATTTCCAGAAGCTGACTGGGCTTTTAGAGACACTGAATATTGCATCAGTTAAGATTGATTGACTAAAATTACTTGTCAGAGTTTAAAAAAAATACTTGTCAGAGTTAAAAAATTACTTGTCAGAGTTAAAAATTACTTGTCAGAGTTAAAAATTACTTGTCAGAGCAACTTAAAATTAAGGTGTTCCTAATGTTTTGTACATTGTGCATATTCTCATTCTGCACCAATTAACTTTCAGCCGTGATGTTTATGGCTGAGACAATCTTCCCAGGATTCTCTCTGCTCCAGTATTTTCCTAATGTGGTACGCTCACCATGTGAGCTGAATCTCTGAGACCTGGGCTGAGTTCCAAATGGCCCCCTATTCCATTTATACTGTAGTGCACTACTTTTGACCAGGGCCCATAGCCAACGTGCACTATGTTGGGAATATGGTGCCATTTAAAAAGCAGACCTGAAACAGCTCTCTGTACTCCCACCGTGAGCATCCCGAGCAACAAAACCCACCTGGACTACATTAGGCAGCCAGTCCTTCTCAGGTTCATGCACCAAACACAAGGTCTCAGAGCACTCATGGATCAATGATGATGAAACTAGACATCATGTACTGTACACTGCCTGTGCCCTTTTTTCTTTCCCTGTTAAGAGTTAACCCAATGAGGGTACATTTAGCAGCAAGGGCTACAATGCAGTGGCCGCAGTACCCAGGAAATGTGCCTACTGAAACTCACTGAAATATATAATTATAATTTCTAGGGATCATCACACAACCTTGTCAAAAATATGTACAGTAATGTCAGCTCAGGGTGCATTCCCGAGAGACGCTCCCTGAATGAAGATTGGATTCACATACATCTTTACTAGTCTTCATACTGTATCAACACTTTCCACCAAGTAAAAGAAATGCCTGATCTTTGGTCTGTTGATTTCCCCAGTGTTATAGCTAAACTAAATGCATGCTCTTCAACCGATCGCTGCCTGCACCTGCCCGCCTGTCCAACATCACTACTCTGGACGGCTCTGACTTAGAATACGTGGACAACTACAAATACCTAGGTGTCTGGTTAGACTGTAAACTCTCCTTCCAGACCCACATCAAACATCTCCAATCCAAAGTTAAATCTAGAATTGGATTGCTATTTCGCAACAAAGCATCCTTCACTCATGCTGCCAAACATAACCTCGTAAAACTGACCATCCTACCAATCCTCGACTTCGGCGATGTCATTTACAAAATAGCCTCCAATACCCTACTCAACAAATTGGATGCAGTCTATCACAGTGCCATCCGTTTTGTCATCAAAGCCCCATATACTACCCACCATTGCGACCTGTACGCTCTCGTTGGCTGGCCCTCGCTTCATACTCGTCGCCAAACCCACTGGCTCCATGTCATCCACAAGACCCTGCTAGGTAAAGTCCCCCCTTATCTCAGCTCGCTGGTCACCATAGCATCACCCACCTGTAGCACGCGCTCCAGCAGGTATATCTCTCTGGTCACCCCCAAAACCAATTCTTTCTTTGGCCGCCTCTCCTTCCAGTTCTCTGCTGCCAATGACTGGAACGAACTACAAAAATCTCTGAAACTGGAAACACTTATCTCCCTCACTAGCTTTAAGCACCAGCTGTCAGAGCAGCTCACAGATTACTGTACCTGTACATAGCCCATCTATAATTTAGCCCAAACAACTACCTCTTTCCCTACTGTATTTTTTTATTTTTTTATTTTGCTCCTTTGCACCCCATTATTTTTATTTCTACTTTGCACATTCTTCCACTGCAAATCTACCATTCCAGTATTTTACTTGCTATATTGTATTTACTTTGCCACCATGGCCTTTTTGCCTTTACCTCCCTTAACTCACCTCATTTGCTCACATCGTATATAGACTTGTTTCTACTGCATTATTGACTGTATGTTTGTTTTCTCCATGTGTAACTCTGTGTTGTTGTATGTGTCGAACTGCTTTGCTTTATCTTGGCCAGGTCGCAATTGTAAATGAGAACTTGTTCTCAACTTGCCTACCTGGTTAAATAAAGGTGAAATAAAAAAAGTAAAAAATTGCCACGGATTGTAGCGGAGCGCTTAGGATAATCTCCTTATTAATTCAGAACCCTGCTAATTAAATCTGCATGTCCTGTTAATAATGCAGGGTCTATTTTTCATGGTTTTCAGAGAGAGCCTGGTGAATTATTGATAACATCATTCACCAGATCTAATAAATATAGGTTGCTATTTCAGTTCAGTTCTCCTCCTGCTTCAGTCATGACTTACTCACTCTCAACTGCCTAGTTAAAGCCTGGTGATGGGGGCATATTTATGTGTACTGTATTTAGCTTCTATTTCAGTTTAGCATTATCAGGTTGCTTGATTGACTGTCATTCCATTAACATTATAACCATGTTGCTAAGCTGCTGTGCCATTAAGCACTGCTAAATACGTACTGTAGGCTATGCTTATGAGAGAACTTTCAACTTGTATGGACTGGCCATTTCTCCCAGAACCACAGAACAGAAGATGCCCTCTAACAGTTGATGTCGATTAAGAGAAAAGTTTTTATGCAACTAAGCACATGATCTTTTGTTTGTGCTTCAGGAGATAAGAGCAGCTTAGCAGAGAGCTGTGCTTAGGGCATTCTACCCTGCAGCCTCCACAGCCTTCCTTAATGGCATGCTATGAAAGGAATTGGGTCTGGGATATCACTCAGTTAGTCTGCTTGTTCATGCAAGCAGTACATATAGTGCCTTGCGAAAGTATTCGGCCCCCTTGAACTTTGCGACCTTTTGCCACATTTCAGGCTTCAAACATAAAGATATAAAACTGTATTATTTTGTGAAGAATCAACAACAAGTGGGACACAATCATGAAGTGGAACGACATTTATTGGATATTTCAAACTTTTTTAACAAATCAAAAACTGAAAAATTGGGCGTGCCCCCTTAAGTTAATACTTTGTAGCGCCACCTTTTGCTGCGATTACAGCTGTCAGTCGCTTGGGGTATGTCTCTATCAGTTTTGCACATCGAGAGACTGACATTTTTTCCCATTCCTCCTTGCAAAACAGCTCGAGCTCAGTGAGGTTGGATGGAGAGCATTTGTGAACAGCAGTTTTCAGTTCTTTCCACAGATTCTCGATTGGATTCAGGTCTGGACTTTGACTTGGCCATTCTAACACCTGGATATGTTTATTTTTAAACCATTCCATTGTAGATTTTGCTTTATGTTTTGGATCATTGTCTTGTTGGAAGACAAATCTCCGTCCCAGTCTCAGGTCTTTTGCAGACTCCATCAGGTTTTCTTCCAGAATGGTCCTGTATTTGGCTCCATCCATCTTCCCATCAATTTTAACCATCTTCCCTGTCCCTGCTGAAGAAAATCAGGCCCAAACCATGATGCTGCCACCACCATGTTTGACAGTGGGGATGGTGTGTTCAGGGTGATGAGCTGTGTTGCTTTTACGCCAAACATAACGTTTTGCATTGTTGCCAAAAAGTTCAATTTTGGTTTCATCTGACCAGAGCACCTTCTTCCACATGTTTGGTGTGTCTCCCAGGTGGCTTGTGGCAAACTTTAAACAACACGTTTTATGGATATCTTTAAGAAATGGCTTTCTTCTTGCCACTCTTCCATAAAGGCCAGATTTGTGCAATATACGACTGATTGTTGTCCTATGGACAGAGTCTCCCACCTCAGCTGTAGATCTCTGCAGTTCATCCAGAGTGATCATGGGCCTCTTGGCTGCATCTCTGATCAGTCTTCTCCTTGTATGAGCTGAAAGTTTAGAAGGACGGCCAGGTCTTGGTAGATTTGCAGTGGTCTGATACTCCTTCCATTTCAATATTATCCCTTGCACAGTGCTCCTTGGGATGTTTAAATCTTGGGAAATCTTTTTGTATCCAAATCCGGCTTTAAACTTCTTTACAACAGTATCTCGGACCTGCCTGGTGTGTTCCTTGTTCTTCATGATGCTCTCTGCGCTTTTAACGGACCTCTGAGACTATCACAGTGCAGGTGCATTTATACTGAGACTTGATTACACACAGGTGGATTGTATTTATCATCATTAGTCATTTAGGTCAACATTGGATCATTCAGAGATCCTCACTGAACTTCTGGAGAGAGTTTGCTGCACTGAAAGTAAAGGGGCTGAATAATTTTGCACGCCCAATTTTTCAGTTTTTGATTTGTTAAAAAAGTTTGAAATATCCAATCAATGTCGTTCCACTTTATGATTGTGTCCCACTTGTTGTTGATTCTTCACAAAAAAATACAGTTTTATATCTTTGTTTGAAGCCTGAAATGTGGCAAAAGGTCGCAAAGTTCAAGGGGGCTGAATACTTTCGCAAGGCACTGTATTATTATCAACCTACATGTATGGAGAAAGAGAGGAACACAAATGGGAAGTGAAACCCCCAAAATGTATCTTACAAGCGTGGATGACTGGGATGGCATCCATCAGGACACAGTTGCGGTCCGCTCAGCTATGTGTTGTGTTCTTAAGTGCCTGAGGATAATTTCTAAATCAACTATCCCCTTGACTCTCCAAGCTTTGATTCACTATAAAGACAATTTTATCAGGATACACAGGAGTTGGCATTGTCCTCATCAAAACATCAGTTCACTTTAAACCTCAACTCCTGTCACAAGACTAACAGCAGTGTGTCTCTCTTTCTCTCTAGCTCTGTTTCTAGTTTATTGATATCTGTTTACTGCCATTAGTGGTGTACAGTGGTGTATAGTTCTGTTTTACAGTAATCTAAGGACTGACTCTGTGCTCCTTAGACAACATTGTGAGTGTGATACATGTGTGTGTTGGTTCATTGTGTTCTCTCAGTCCGACCCCTCTCTGTACCCCTGCAGGGAGCAGTGTCAAGGTGAGAGTGATGATAAACTATAACAGCTCCGTGGCAGCTCCTCATAGCCTGGAGCCACCAGAGGAAAATGGGCTTTTATTTTTAGCCCCTTGCCTTGTTAGGATTCAGATGCCGGGTTCACTAATGATGCTTAATATTCAACAGTGGATGCTTTCCTAATGGCACCACATTCCCTTTACAGTGCACTGCTTTTGACCAGAGCAGTGCACTATGAAGAAAATAGGGTGCATCAAGTGTCTGACATTGTTATGCATGAGCAACTGACCACTCACATTCATGAACTAGAGGGTGGAAGAAAGGGTTTAAACTGGCGGTGGCATTATGTCAACAAAATGATTCATATGTGAACACACTGTACACACTCTCATGAAACTAGTTTGCTTAGGAAAATATGCACTTTTTATGTTTTGAAGTCATTAGTATAGGCAAGTAGTAATTCTGACACCAAAAGTAATCGAGGAGGATTGAAAGCATTTCATAGAGGTAATCTATTATTTTGATTGAAAGCATTTCATAGAGGTAATCTATTATTTTGATTGAAAGCATTTCATAGAGGTAATCTATTATTTTGATTGAAAGCATTTCATAGAGGTAATCTATTATTTTGATTGAAAGCATTTCATAGAGGTAATCTATTATTTTGATTGAAATCATTTCATAGAGGTAATCTATTATTTTGATTGAAAGCATTTCATAGAGGTAATCTATTATTTTCTTGATGGTTGCACAACAGTGTTGTCAGTGCAATGCCATTCCCAGAGGTCAAATAACACCGAAGCTGACAACCGGGTGATTGAGTTTTTTTCCACAGCCGATATTCTGCTTGTTTTGAATCAATGCGTGCTATTCTGGGAGAGGAAGGAACTAGGGGAAATGAGATATCTGATGAACGAATGCAACCCATCTCAGTATTCTACACAAGGTTACAACATACTCCCTAAGTGATGCTGACGGCTTAATATGGTGAAATATAGTTTCCTCCTCTAAAGACTATCCTCTTCATTCCTCTGACCCATTCAGACTCATAGTGTACATGCAAAATGGCACCCTGTTCTCTATATAGAGAATAGGATGCCATTTGGGACAAAACCAAAGACATCATCATACATCCACATCCTGTTAGACCTGACTGGATGTTAGCTACTACACAGCAGGTCCCAGTGAGGGACACTTAGTATTTATTTAGTATTTTAGTATTTATTAGGATCTACAGTGCCTTGCGAAAGTATTCGGCCCCCTTGAACTTTGCGACCTTTTGCCACATTTCAGGCTTCAAACATAAAGATATAAAACTGTATTTTTTTGTGAAGAATCAACAACAAGTGGGACACAATCATGAAGTGGAACGACATTTATTGGATATTTCTAACTTTTTTAACAAATCAAAAACTGAAAAATTGGGCGTGCAAAATTATTCAGCCCCTTTACTTTCAGTGCAGCAACTTCTCTCCAGAAGTTCAGTGAGGATCTCTGAATGATCCAATGTTGACCTAAATGACTAATGAGGATGAATACAATCCACCTGTGTGTAATCAATTCTCCGTATAAATGCACCTGCACTGTCATAGTCTCAGAGGTCCGTTAAAAGCGCAGAGAGCATCATGAAGAACAAGGAATACACCAGGCAAGTCCGAGATACTGTTGTGAAGAAGTTTAAAGCCGGATTTGGATACAAAAAGATTTCCCAAGCTTTAAACATCCCAAAGAGCACTGTGCAAGTGATAATATTGAAATGGAAGGAGTATCAGACCACTGCAAATCTACCAAGACCTGGCCGTCCCTCTAAACTTTCAGCTCATACAAGGAGAAGACTGATCAGAGAGGCAGCCAAGAGGCCCATGATCACTCTGGATGAACTGCAGAGATCTACAGCTGAGGTGGGAGACTCTGTCCATAGGACAACAATCAGTCGTATATTGCACAAATCTGGCCTTTATGGAAGAGTGGCAAGAAGAAAGCCATTTCTTAAAGATATCCATAAAAAGTGTCGTTTAAAGTTTGCCACAAGCCACCTGGGAGACACACCAAACATGTGGAAGAAGGTGCTCTGGTCAGATGAAACCAAAATTGAACTTTTTGGCAACAATGCAAAACGTTATGTTTGGCGTAAAAGCAACACAGCTGAACACACCATCCCCACTGTCAAACATGGTGGTGGCAGCATCATGGTTTGGGCCTGCTTTTCTTCAGCAGGGACAGGGAAGATGGTTAAAATTGATGGGAAGATGGATGGAGCCAAATACAGGACCATTCTGGAAGAAAACCTGATGGAGTCTGCAAAAGACCTGAGACTGGGAGGGAGATTTGTCTTCCAACAAGACAATGATCCAAAACATAAAGCAAAATCTACAATGGAATGGTTCAAAAATAAACATATACAGGTGTTAGAATGGCCAAGTCAAAGTCCAGACCTGAATCCAATCGAGTATCTGTGGAAAGAATTGAAAACTGCTGTTCACAAATGCTCTCCATCCAACCTCACTGAGCTCGAGCTGTTTTGCAAGGAGGAATGGGAAAAAATGTCAGTCTCTCGATGTGCAAAACTGATAGAGACATACCCCAAGCAACTTACAGCTGTAATCGCAGCAAAAGGTGGCGCTACAAAGTATTAACTTAAGGGGGCTGAATAATTTTGCACGCCCAATTTTTCAGTTTTTGATTTGTTAAAAAAGTTTGAAATATCCAATAAATGTTGTTCCACTTCATGATTGTGTCCCACTTGTTGTTGATTCTTCACAAAAAAATACAGTTTTATATCTTTATGTTTGAAGCCTGAAATGTGGCAAAAGGTCGCAAAGTTCAAGGGGGCCGAATACTTTCGCAAGGCACTGTATATTAGCCTTGAGGTGATTGGCCTGATTGGCCCCAATTGGCCTGATTGGCACAGAGGGAAACACGCCAACAGACAAATGACAATACAGCTAATCAATAAACACAACATATGATTATGTAAAGCATTTTGTGACAATTTCTGATTTAAAAAAAGTTTTATTGATTGAATTTGATTGATAATCATCTGGGATTGAAAAGAGCAACGATCAGTTCCAGCAACATCATCATGGAGGATGACAAAGGAAGGGTTCATTAATTCAGGACACCAATTTACATAAGTGGCTCATCAGAGTTGTCCCAAAATTGCACAATTCTGGACTGCTTCAATGTGATTTCATTGTGGGATATCCATAACCTGGTATTCCAAATGTCAAACAAATTATTATTTGCTTATGGATGGGTAATTTTTCTCATGTGAAAAGATTAGTTCTTAATGGTCTCTGTAATCTCTTGATTTGCCTGTGCTTACTGTATTTCCTGTACTGGAATTAAGTTTATTATGTTGTATGAAATGTATTGTGACAAGTAACTTAATTTTCCTGATGTCCGCGGATGTCTATTTGTGTTGGATGAGTGTACGTGGGAAGAGAAGGGGGTTATGGACGGGACATTACAGCCTTATCAAATCCATGGCCTCCTGGAATCCATTAGACGATTGCACCTCTTAGATCCCCATTGTAAATAATCCCTGTTGGTCTGACGACACGGATAGTCGGGAGTCCCACACGCACATTGTGTGTTTGTTGATTATTTTTAATAGGGAAACAGCACATATTAAATTAAAACATCGCTGTAGACCTTCAAGCATTTTCACTACCACCATATTCCACTTAATATACTATCTTTCTTTCTTTCTCTCTCTCTCTCTCTCTCTCTCGCTCTCTCTCTCTCTCTCTCTCTCTCTCTCTCTCTGCTACCATTTAACACAGGGGAACAGAGTGACTTATGGGAAAAGAGGCATCAATAGTGACTGTTATTCTCCATCCGACCCCTTCCCCCTCAGACAGAATACCATAACTACTGAACTGGTTATAGGGATAGACAATGGAGTAAGAGATGAAAGTGGTCTATGAATAAATGTTTTATAGAATATTATGTTACGAATGGATTCCAGAACACATCTAAGAGAGGCCAAAGGGCAAAGGATATGGTGTTCAGAGTACAAAGAGAATATGTTGTTTTGGGCCAGCATTACAATGACACATGACACTGTCTCTCTGTTCCAGCAACTGTCAGTAGAAGACATCTTATGTGTGGAATAATTAATTTAGGCCAAATGTATTTAACAGTGCCTTGTTTGTTAGGTAGGGATTCCTGTGAATAATATTGATGTGATGTTGACAGTACCTTCTCCAAGGAGAGAGATTGCTTTGATGCTTTTATGCAAATCATGTACACCTTTCATACAGATGTAGGATCTTAATTTAAGTCAGTTTGCTACAGCAGGAAAATAATCCTACAGCAAATGTGAATTATTATGTGGATTATAATTCATAGAAGTTTTTGTAGGGGTTGATACATTTTTCGTAAGGGTAAATCAAGTCTGAAATGTAAAAGTTGAAATACACTAAAAGTTAAAAACATGTCTTGCTTTGCAGGAAAGTTCTCCTGCATCAGGGTGATCAAATTAAGATCCTACAGCTGTATGAGGTGGTAGAGTTACTGAAATGGTTTTGTTACTATGGTTCTGGAGGTTCCCACCCAGGACCTTTACCTTAACTGGATCTTACATGATTATCAATCCATGTTTAACAATTCCAAAAATGGATTAAGAACAGACATTAACAATGGCTCCCTGACAATGGGGCTTTTGAAATGTGCAGTCACAAATCGGGTTGAATTCTTGGTCTATTTCACAGCTCACTATGAAGGTAGGGTAAAATGGTTTGTTTTCATACTATGAGAGCTACCATTAAGAGGAGAGCTACCATTAAGATGGTTGTTCACATAAATATCAGGTCTCTCGCACCTGGCATTCGATGTGACATCTAACCCAGAGGACTATTACTCATGATCAGAAATGACGAGCAGCAGCCCAGTATTCTGGGGTAATGGTCATATGGAATACATGTTTACTGTTCTAAAGGTATTCAATGACAGATGAGGTGCCCTTTCTCTTTCTCATAGCGAGACAAAGAGGAATTTGCATGCTGTATGTAGAGAGCTACACCATAGCTGTAGCCTTAGATTTCCCCTGAGACCCTTGTTTACAGGATAAAAGCAGAGCTGGGTTGTTGATGGGGACCTCTCTATGAATACTAATATTAATGGGATATAAAATCATACATATAATTTTTTTCAGAATTTGACAAAGGTTTGTATTGGCTTTCAAGGCCTTATTTGTATTGTGATTGAGCGGAATATGTGTCACGTTCTGACCTTTATTTCCTTTGTTTTGTCTTTATTTAGTATGGTCAGGGCGTGAGTTGTGGTGGGCAGTCTATGTTTGTTTTTCTATGTTTGGTTTCTGTTTCGTCCTAGTATGGTTCTCAATCAGAGGCAGGTGTCGTTAGTTGTCTCTGATTGAGAATCATACTTAGGTAGCCTGGGTTTCACTGTTGGTTTGTGGGTGTTTGTTTCCGTGTCAGTGTTTGTCGCCACACGGTACTGTTTCGGTTTAGTTTCTCCACGTTTCTTTTGTTATTTTTGTATTTCAGTGTTCAGTGCTTTCTTTGATTAAAGTTATGGACACTTACCACGCTGCATCTTGGTCCGATCCTTACTCCTCTTCAGACGAAGAGGAGATCTGCCGTTACAGAATCACCCACCAACCAAGGACCAAGCAGCGTGGTAAAGGACAGCAGCAGCAGCGGCAAAGTACACAGGACTCCTGGACATGGGAGAAGAATCTGAACGGCAAAGGACCCTGGACTCAGCCAGGGGAATATCGCCATCCCAAGGCAGAGCTGGAGGCAGCGAAGGCAGAGAGGCGCTGGTATGAGGAGGCAGCACGGCAGCGCGGCTGGAAGCCCGAGAGGCAGCCCTAAAATGTTTATGGGGGGTGCACACGGGGAGTGTGGCGAAACCAGGTAGGAGACCTGCGCCAACTTCCCGTACTTACAGGAGAGAGAGAGGGACCGGGCAGGCACCGTGTTATGCGGTGGAGCGCACAGTTTCCCCAGTACGTGTGCATACCCCGGTGCGGTACATTCCAGCTCCTCGTATCGGCCGGGCTAGAGTGGGCATCGAGCCAGGTGCCATGAAGCCGGCTCTAAGCATCTGGCCTCCAGTGCATCTCCTTGGGCCGGCGTACATGGCACCAGCCTTATGCATGGTGTCCCCGGTTCGCCAGCACAGCCCAGTGCGGGCTATTCCACCTCGCCACACGGGAGTATTCAACCAGGTAAGGTTGGGCAGGCTCGGTGCTCAAGAGCTCCAGTGCGCCTGCACGGTCCAGTCTACCCAGTGCCACCTCCACGCACCAGCCCCCCGCACCAGCCCCCCGCACCAGGCTGTCTCTCCGTCTTCTGCCTACAGGTGTTCCCGCCTGTCCAGCGCTGCTAGAGCCTTCCTCCTCTCCAGCGCTGCCAGAGTCTCCCGTCTGTCCTGAGCTGCCAGAGTCTCCCGTCTGTCCTGAGCTGCCAGAGTCTCCCGTCTGTCCTGAGCCGCCAGAGTCTCCCGTCTGTCCTGAGCCGCCAGAGTCTCCCGTCTGTCCTGAGCCGCCAGAGTCTCCCGTCTGTCCTGAGCCGCCAGAGCCGCCAGTCTGTCCTGAGCCGCCAGAGCCGCCAGTCTGTCCTGAGCCGCCAGAGCCGCCAGTCTGTCCTGAGTCGCCAGTCTGTCCTGAGCCGCCAGTCAGCCAGGAGCCGCCAGAGCCGTCAGCCAGCCAGGAGCCGCCAGAGCCGTCAGCCATCCAGGAGCCGCCAGAGCCGTCAGCCAGCCAGGAGCCGCCAGAGCCGTCAGCCAGCCAGGAGCCGCCAGAGCCGTCAGCCAGCCAGGAGCCACCAGAGCCGCCAGCCAGGAGCCGCCAGAGCCGCCAGCCAGGAGTCGCCAGAGCCGCCAGTCAGCCAGGAGCCGCCAGAGCCGTCAGTCAGCCAGGAGCCACCAGAGCCGTCAGCCAGTTTTCTTCCGCCTGTCCGGCGCTGCCGGAGTCTCCCATCTGTCCGGCGCTGCCGGAATCTCCCGTCCATTTGGGACCCATGGCTAGGATCCCCAGTCGGAGGTCAGCGGCGAGGGTCGCCGCTCATAAGAGGCCACGGGGGCGGTTGAGGAGGCGGAGAAAAACTGTGATGAAGTGGGGTCCACGTCCCTCGCCAGAGCCGCCACCGCGGACAGACGCCCAAACAGACCCTCCCCTATAGGTTCAGGTTTTGCGGCCGGAGTCCGCACCTGTTGGGTTGAGTTGGGGTGGGCAGTCTATGTTTGGTTTCTGTTTCGGCCTAGTATGGTTCTCAATCAGAGGCAGGTGTCGTTATTGTCTCTGATTGAGAATCATACTTAGGTAGCCTGGGTTTCACTGTTGGTTTGTGGGCGTTTGTTTCTATGTCAGTGTTTGTCGCCACACGGTACTGTTTCGGTTTCGTTTTGTCACGTTTCTTTTGTTATTTTTGTATTTCAGTGCTTTCTTTGATTAAAGTTATGGACACTTACCACGCTGCATCTTGGTCCGATTCTTACTTCTCTTCAGACAAAGAGGAGCTCTGCCGTTACAATATGCACAGTGAAAATGTGTAAAACATTATGCCATACAAGTAGAGTGTGAATGTGCCTTCCAAGTGTCTTGCAAGTAAAATACAATCATGAAATCATTACATCTTTTATATTTAAAAATAATATGTGTATTCTGGTTTACTGACATTTGTATATTCTCTTTCATTTTACAGCACATGCAGCAGAACATTTTGCCAACACATCGCATGTCTACGAAAAGAAGAAAGGAAAAGAAAAGCAGTATTTACAGTGCATTTGGAAAGTATTCAGACCCCTTCACTTTATCCACATTTGTTGCGTTACAGCCTTATTCTAAAATGGATTAAATTAAAAAAAAATCCTCAATCTACACTCAGTATCCCATAATGACAAAGTGAAAACAGGTTTTTAGAAATGTTTGCAAATGTATAATTTTTTTCAAACAGAAATACATTATTTAAACAAGTATTCAGACCCTTTGCTATGAGACTCGAAATTGAGCTCAGGTGCATCCTGTTTCCATTGATCATCCTTGAGATGTTTCCACCACCTGATTGGAGTCCACCTGTGGTAAATTCAATTGATTGGACATGATTTGGAAAGGCACACACCTGTCTATATAAGTTCCCACAGTTGACAGCATATGGCAGAGCAAAATACAAGCCATAAGATCGAAGGAATTGTCCATAGAGCTCTTAGAGAGGATTGTGTCAAGGCACAGATCCAGAGAAGGGTACCAAAAAATGTCTGCAGCATTGAAGGTCCCCAAGAACACAGTGGCCTCCATCATTCTTAAATGGAAGAAGTTTGGAACCACCAAGACTCTTCCTAGAGTTTGCCTCCCGGCCAAACTGAGCAATCAGGGGGAGAAGAGCCTTGGTAATTGAGGTGACCAAGAACACGATGGTAACTCTGACAGAGCTCCGGAGAAGCTTCCAGAAGGACAACCATCTCTGCAGCACTCCACCAATCAGACATTTATGGAAGATTAGCCAGACGGAAGCCACTCCTCAGTAAAAGGCCGCTTCTCATAACAGCCCGCTTGGAGTTTGCCAAAAGGCACCTAAAGGACTCTCGGACCATGAGAAACAAGATTCTCTGGTCTGATGAAACCAAGATTGAATTATTTGGCCTGAATGCCAAGTGTCACATCTGGAGGAAACCTGGCATCATCCCTATGGTGAATCGTGGTGGCAGCATCATGCTTTGGGGATGTTTTCCTGTGGCAGAGACTTGGAGACTAGTCAGGATCAAGGGAAAGATGAACCTGTTCCAGAGCTCTCAGGATCTCAGACTGGGGCCAAAGTTCACCTACAACAGGACAACAACCCTAAGCACACAGCCAAGACAAAGCAGGTATGGCTTCGGGACAAGTCTCTGAATGTCCTTGAGTGGCCCAGCCACTTGAACCCGATCGAACATCTCTGGAGAGACCTGAATATAGCTGTGCAGCAACACTCCCCATCCAACTTGAAAGAGCTTGAGAGGATCTGCAGAAAAGAATGGGAGAAACTCCCCAAATACAGGTATGCCAAGTTTGTAGCGTCATACCCAAGAAGACTCAAGGCTGTAATCCCATTATTGGTTACACAGACTTTTGGCCTTCCATCCTATTCTAACCACCTCTCGCCGGCTTTGTATTCATGTTGCCTGATGAAATTGCTGTAAGATATGATCTTGTTGCCATCTGATGCACATTCAGATGTCATAAATCAGAGCTCTCCCTGTACTATGTTGTGCCTTGATTGATGATATCTGGAAATGTGCATGTACACCCTGGCCCATCTACAGTTGCTAGCCCCAATTCTAACTTGTGCTCTGATATCGGCTTCACTGATTTCTGCTCTCGTAAAAGCCTGGGTTTTCTTCACTTTAACACTAGAAGCTTATTACTTAAAATGGATACATTGATAGTGTGGGTTCACAGCTTCAATCCAGATGTGTTTGTCATTACTGAGACGTGGTTAAGAAAGAGTGTTTTGAATGCTAATGTTAACCTTTATGGTTATAACCTTTTATAACATTTTTCGGCAAGACAGATCTTCCAAAGATGGGGGAGTGGCAATCTTTACCAATGATCACCTTCAGTGCTCGGTTGTCTCCACCTGTCACGACTTCCACCGAAGTCAGCTCCTCTCCTTGTTCGGCGATCAATGTCACCGGCTTTCTAGCCATCGCTGCTCCATTTTCATATTTCTATTTGTTTTGTCTTGTTTCCATACACACCTGCTTCTCATTATCTAATCACACTGCTTGTATTTATCCCTCTGTTCCCCTCCATGTCTTTGTGTGTAATTGTTTAATGTTATGTGAGATGTTCACGCGCTATACTTTTGTACATGTTCCGTGTTTTCTTTTGGGCACTTTGATGTCATTTTGTGCCTATTTCTTGACCGGAATAAAAGTGTACCTGTTAAATCTACTCTGCTCTCCTGCACCTGACTTCACCTCCTGTACAAAGCCGTAACACCACCAAGTCTGTCCCCAAACAATTTGATTTGCAGGTTTTAAGCATTAAACTTTCAAATAGCTCTTTGTTGACTGTTGCTGGATGCTATCATCCTCCATCAGCTGTACCATACCTGCCCTAAGCTCTCTCCTGGCCCCTTACATCAAGTCTGAATTTGTCCTGCTAGGTGACCTAAACGGGGACATGCTTAAACCACCTGACCAAGTCCTAAAACAATGGGACTCCCTAGATCTTTCTCAGATTATTACCAATCCCACAAGGTATGACTCCAAACACCCAGAAAAGGCTACTCTTCTTGATGTTATCCTCATAAATAATCCTGATAGGTATCAGTCTGGTGTTTTCTGCAATGACCTTAGTGATCACTGTTTTACAGCCTGTGTTCGTAATGGCTGCTCAGTGAAACGACCTGTCCTGATTTGTCATAGATGCTTGCTAAAAAAATGTAATGATCAAGCCTTCCTTCATGACCTGGCCTCTGTAAAATGGTATAGAATCAGCTTGGACCTTATTTTTTTATATTTTCAGTGGTATTGTTAACAAACACGCCCCCATAAAGAAAATGAGAATTAAAAACAGGTTCAGTCCCTGTTTTGACTGTGATCTTCCAGAGTTACTCCACCTCAAGAAATGCATTTGGCGAAAGGCTCGGCACACGCATACTGAGGCTGACTGGCTATCGTTCAGGTAAATGAGAAAGAAGTGCACTCAGGCTATCCAGAAGGCCAAAGTTAGTTACTTTAAGGAGCAGGTCTCTCTCTGTGGGTCTAACCCCAAGAAGTTCTGGAAAATGGTTAAAGACCTGGATAATAAACACTCCTCCTCATAGCTGCCCACGTCCCTTAATGTTGATGTGGTTGTTACTGACAAGAAGCACATGGCTGAGCTCTTTAATCACCACTTTATTAAGTCAGGATTCCTGTTTGACTCAGCCATGCCTCCTTGCCTGTCCACCATCTCCTCATCTCCCACCCTTTCTAATGTGACTATCCCCGATTCTTTTCCCTTGCCCCGCTACAAAGTTTCTCCCTGCAGGCAGTTACTGAGTCCGAGGTGCTAAAGGAGCTCCTTAAACTTGACCCCCAAAAAACATCTGGGTCAGATGGTTTAGACCCTTTCTTCTTTAAGATTGCTGCCCCTATCATCACCAAGCCTATCACCAACTTGTTTAACCTGTCTCTCCTTTCTGGGGAGGTTCCCATTGCTTGGAAGGCAGCCACAGTTCGTATTTTATTTAAAGGGGGAGATCAAGATGATCCTAACTGTTATAGGCCTATTTATATTTTGTCCTGTTTATCAAAAGTGTTGGAAAAACTTGTCAATAATCAACTAACTGGCTTTCTTGATGTCTATAGTATTCTCTCGGGTATGCAATCTGGTTTCCGCTGAGGTTATGGATGTGTCACTTCAACCTTAAAGGTCCTTAATGATGTCACCATTGCCCTTGATTCTAAGCAACATTGTGCTGCTTTTTTTTATTGCCTTGACCAAAGCTTTTGATACATTAGACCATTCCATTCTTGTAAGCCGGCTAAGGAGTATTGGTGTCTCTGAGGGGTCTTTGGCCTGGCTTGCTAACTACCTCTCTCAAAGAGTGCAGTGTATAAAGTCAGAAAAGCTGCTGTCTCAGCCACTGCCTCTCACCAAAGGAGTACCCCAAGGCTCAATCATAGGCCACACGCTCTTCTCAATTTACATCAACAACATAGCTCAGGCAGTAGGAAGCTCTTTCATCCATTTATACGCAAATTATAGTCTTATACTCATTTGCCCCTCCACGGATTTTGTGTTAAATGCTCTACAAAAAAAGCTTCCTTAGTGTCAAACAAGCTTTCTCTACCCTTAATCTTGATCTGAACAGCTCCAAAACAAAGGTCATCTGGTTTGTTAAGAAGAATGCCCCTCTTCCCACGTGTTATTACTACCACTGAGGGTTTAGAGCTTGAGGTAGTCAGCTTATACAAAATACAGCACATATCAAAGCTGCAGGCTATAGTTAAATCTAGACTTGGCTTCCTCTATCGTAATCGCTCCACTTTCACCCCAGCTGCCAAACTAACCCTGATTCAGATGACCATCCTACCCATGCTAGATTACAGAGACATAATTTATAGATCGGCAGGTAAGGGTGCTCTCGAGCGGCTAGATGTTCTTTACCATTAGGCCACCAGGTTTGCCACCAATGCTACTTATAGGACACATCCCTGCACTCTATTCTCCTCTGTAAACTTGTCATCGCTATATACCCGTCGCAAGACCCACTGGTTGATGCTTATTTATAAAACCCTCTTAGGCCTCACCCCCCCCCCCCCCATCTGAGATATCTACTGCAGCCCTCATTCTCCACATACAACACCCGTTCTGCCAGTCACATTCTGTTAAAGGTCCCCAAAGCACACATATCCCTGGGTCACTCCTCTTTTCAGTTCGCTGCAGTTAGAGACTGGAACGAGCTGCAACAAACACTCAAACTGGACAGTTTTATCTCAATATCTTCATTCAAAGACTCAATCATGGACACTCTTACTGACAGTTGTGGCTGCTTTGTGTGATGTATTGTTGTCTCTACCTTCTTGACCTTTGTGCTGTTGACTGTGCTCAATAATGTTTGTACCATATTTTGTGCTGCTACCATGTTGTGTTGCTACCATGTTGTTGTTATGTTGTATTGCTACCATGTTGTGTTCTGTGTTGCTGCCTTGCTATGTTGTTGTCTTAGGTCTCTCTTTATGTAATGTTGTCTCTCTTGTTGTGATCTGTGTTTTGTCCTATACTTACAGTGCCTTGCGAAAGTATTCGGCCCCCTTGAACTTTGCAACCTTTTGCCACATTTCAGGCTTCAAACATAAAGATATAAAACTGTATTTTTTTGTGAAGAATCAACAACAAGTGGGACACAATCATGAAGTGGAACGACATTTATTGGATATTTCAAACTTTTTTAACAAATCAAAAACTGAAAAATTGGGCGTGCAAAATTATTCAGCCCCCTTAAGTTAATACTTTGTAGCGCCACCTTTTGCTGCGATTACAGCTGTAAGTCGCTTGGGGTATGTCTCTATCAGTTTTGCACATCGAGAGACTGACATTTTTTCCCATTCCTCCTTGCAAAACAGCTCGAGCTCAGTGAGGTTGGATGGAGAGCATTTGTGAACAGCAGTTTTCAGTTCTTTCCACAGATTCTCGATTGGATTCAGGTCTGGACTTTGACTTGGCCATTCTAACACCTGGATATGTTTATTTTTGAACCATTCCATTGTAGATTTTGCTTTATGTTTTGGATCATTGTTTTGTTGGAAGACAAATCTCCCTCCCAGTCTCAGGTCTTTTGCAGACTCCATCAGGTTTTCTTCCAGAATGGTCCTGTATTTGGCTCCATCCATCTTCCCATCAATTTGAACCATCTTCCCTGTCCCTGCTGAAGAAAAGCAGGCCCAAACCATGATGCTGCCACCACCATGTTTGACAGTGGGGATGGTGTGTTCAGCTGTGTTGCTTTTACGCCAAACATAACGTTTTGCATTGTTGCCAAAAAGTTCAATTTTGGTTTCATCTGACCAGAGCACCTTCTTCCACATGTTTGGTGTGTCTCCCAGGTGGCTTGTGGCAAACTTTAAACAACACTTTTTATGGATATCTTTAAGAAATGGCTTTCTTCTTGCCACTCTTCCATAAAGGCCAGATTTGTGCAATATACGACTGATTGTTGTCCTATGGACAGAGTCTCCCACCTCAGCTGTAGATCTCTGCAGTTCATCCAGAGTGATCATGGGCCTCTTGGCTGCATCTCTGATCAGTCTTCTCCTTGTATGAGCTGAAAGTTTAGAGGGACGGCCAGGTCTTGGTAGATTTGCAGTGGTCTGATACTCCTTCCATTTCAATATTATCGCTTGCACAGTGCTCCTTGGGATGTTTAAAGCTTGGGAAATCTTTTTGTATCCAAATCCGGCTTTAAACTTCTTCACAACAGTATCTCGGACCTGCCTGGTGTGTTCCTTGTTCTTCATGATGCTCTCTGCGCTTTTAACGGACCTCTGAGACTATCACAGTGCAGATGCATTTATACGGAGACTTGATTACACACAGGTGGATTGTATTTATCCTCATTAGTCATTTAGGTCAACATTGGATCATTCAGAGATCCTCACTGAACTTCTGGAGAGAGTTTGCTGCACTGAAAGTAAAGGGGCTGAATAATTTTGCACGCTCAATTTTTCAGTTTTTGATTTGTTAAAAAAGTTTGAAATATCCAATAAATGTCGTTCCACTTCATGATTGTGTCCCACTTGATTCTTCACAAAAAAATACAGTTTTATATCTTTATGTTTGAAGCCTGAAATGTGGCAAAAGGTCGCAAAGTTCAAGGGGGCCGAATACTTTCGCAAGGCACTGTATACTGTTTTTTTTGTATTGTTTTTTATCCCAGGCCCCCGGCCTTTTGGTAGGCCGTCATTGTAAATAATAATTTGTTCATAACTGACTTGTCTAGTTAAATAAAGGTTAAATAAAGGTTAAATAAAAAATATATTTAAAAAATTGCTGCCAAAGGTGCTTCAACAAAGTACTGAGTAAAGGGTCTGAATTCATTTTTTTTTGTATTTTAAAAAAATAAATATGCAACCATTTCTAAAAACCAGTTTTTGCTTTGTCATTATGGGGTATTGTGTGTAGATTGATGACAGAAAGAATATGGCTGTAACGTAACAAAATGTGGAAAAAGTGAAGGGGTCTGAATACTTTCCGAAGGCACTGTATGACTCAACCTTTGGAAATCCATGTGATCCAATGGAAATGCCATTAACTGTTGAACAAGTTTTCGTGTAAATCCCTGATTATATCATTGTGTTCCGGGTATGTGCCCCCTTGTGTATAATACAAATGTATTATTCCACATGTGTGGATCTTGATTTAAATCCTGTTGAATAATAAAACGTTTGGTGTATATCTCCACAATTTCAGTACAAAGTACTGTAAAGAATAGCATAGAACACACCAATACACAGCATATGTTAGGATTTCTCCTGTCCTGACCATTTGTATCCCAATTCTCAGGCTGGACATAGGAACAGACATAACCGTGAATTAATCAAGGGGGAGGTAATGGCCTCTGAACAATATGATTGATTGCATTAGACAAAAATCTGTCCAACCCTGCCTTTCCACTAATCCCATTTTAGAGTGAACAGATTTCTAAACAATGGATTCTTTGTCGTTTTCCTCTGTCTATGTATCGGAGGGGCAGACAAATTGTGGGTCACACACAACCAGCTGACTGACTGAATGCTTTGACTGCTGACTTATGAGGTACCATCTGACCATCCATGGGTGGGCCATTGGGGCCTGACCTCTGACCTGACCTGGCTCCTTATCTCTGGCTAGAGGGCCCTCTCCCAATGGCTCTATGGCCTCATCCATTAAGAAGAGGAGTTCTGGGAGAGGACAGACACAGCCCTTTACTCCATTCTTGGTCTGCATCCCAAATGGAACTATTTCCTATATAGTGCACTACTTTGGTTAGGGCCTATAGGGCTCTGGTCAAAAGTAGTGCTCTATAGGGAATATGGTGCAATTTGGGACGCTTCCTGGGTCATCTCCTGTAAAGGTATTAAACTAACAGTATGACATTTCACAACCTCTTGCAGATCAACCCAGGTTTGCAGTATGTGACCTGTGCTGTTGATGGACAAAACATTTACAGAATGAAACTTTACCTTTGGCATATCAAACAAGCAGGCACATAAACGCAAGATGGTGTCTGGTCCTTTTACTCCAGAGTCCCAGAGGCTTTTGACATACATTAGATGAGACAGAGGCATGACCCTGTCTGCTTCAGCATGAGTAATCTGACTGGGACTCAGTGGACAGGTCAAGGTCTTTCTGTATGTTAACCACAGTCTTCCCGGTCACCGCAGAGCTAGGTGATGTTAATGGGTGGTGACAGTATCAGGGGCCATAGTGCAGGGAGAAACCATCGTCCTCCTGCATACCCTTAGATGATGATGATGCTTTGGCTTGGAATGTGCACTGTCATGTCTGTTATGTCGTGTCAGCAGACTGACTGCTCCTTGTAGATGGGTGAACAAGTCGGTATAAAAGAAATAGTGCCCGCACACTCATGAGCTCCACCACGTACCTCAGCCTGGTCTCATAGACTAAACGCAACATAGTAAATCCGGGACACTCAAATTAGTATGATATGTTTCATTTGGTATGGTTACATGAGAACGATGTTTACTTAACAAAAAACAAAAGTAGGGTGGTTGGTCGTGGTGGATGGGTGGGTGTATAACACGAACTTCTAGCAACCCAAAGTTTGAGAGTTTCAATCTCGTCATGGATAAATGTAGTATTTTAGCTAATTAGCAACTTTGCAACTACTTAGCCTGTTAGCTAACCCTTCCCCTAACCCTAAACTTAACCCTTCTCCTAAGCCTAAGCCTAACCTTAACCCTTTAACCTGTTGAGTGTAGGGGGCAGTATTTTGATGTTTGGATGAAAAACGTACCCAAATGAAACTATTTCTCAGGCCCAGAAGCTAGAATATGCATATAATTGTCATATTAGGATAGAAAACCCTCTAAAGTTTCCAAAACTGTCAAAATATTGTCTGTGAGTATAACAGAACTGGTATTGCAGGCGAAAACCTGAGGAAAATCCAACTAGGAAGTGCCTCTTATTTTGAAACCTCCCTGTTCCATTGCATGCCTTCCCTCCATTTAAAGGGATATCAACCAGCCTTTTATTTAGAAAAATGAGCGAGAACGATAACATCGCGTCAGTGGATCGCTGGGTGTCAGCAGAGTTTTGCATGCGCCAACAGTTTGGAGCAGACATTTTATCTCTCTCTCCTATTGAAAAAGCTACGGTATTATTGATTGTTTATTGTAAAAACAACATGAGGATTGATTATAAAAAACATTTGACATGTTTCTACGAACTTTACGGATACTATTTGGAATTTTCGTCTGCCCCGTCGTGACCTCTCGAGCCTGTGGATTACTGAACATAACGCGCCAAACAAATGGAGGTATTTTGGATATAAAAATAATCTTTATGGAACAAAAGAAACATTTATTGTGTAACTGGGAGTCTCGTGAGAGCAAACATCCAAAGATCATCAAAGGTAAGCGATTACTTGTATTGCTTTTCTGACTTTCGTGACCAATCTACTTTGCTGCTAGCTGTTTGTAATGTTTTGTCTGCTGAGAGAGATGTCCTTACATAAACGCTTGGTTTGCTTTCGCCGTAAAGCTTTTTTGAAATCTGACACGCCAGGTGGATTAACAACAAGCTAAGCTGTGTTTTGCTATATTGCACTTGTGATTTCATGAAAAATAAATATTTTTAGTAATTTAATTTTAATTTGGCGCTCTGCAATTCAGCGGATGTTGACGAAAATGATCCCGCTAACGGGATGGGTGCACCAAGAAGTGAACCTAACTCCTAAACTTAACCTTAACCCTAACCTTAACCCTAACCCAAATCAAATCAAATCAAATTTTATTTGTCACGTACATTTTATTTGTCACAACACACATATGGTTAGCAGATGTTAATGCGAGTGTAGCGAAATGCTTGTGCTTCTAGTTCCGACAATGCAGTAATAACCAACAAGTAATCTAACTAACAATTCCAAAACTACTGTCTTATACACAGTGTAAGGGGATAAAGAATATGTACATAAAGATATATGGATGAGTGATGGTACAGAGCAGCATAGGCAAGATACAGTAGATGGTATCGAGTACAGTATATACATATGAGATGAGTATGTAAACAAAGTGGCATAGTTAAAGTGGCTAGTGATACATGTCATAAAGATGCAGTAGATGATATAGAGTACAGTATATACGTATACATATGAGATGAATAATGTAGGGTACAGTGCCTTGCGAAAGTATTCGGCCCCCTTGAACTTTGCGACCTTTTGCCACATTTCAGGCTTCAAACATAAAGATATAAAATTGTATTTTTTTGTGAAGAATCAACAACAAGTGGGACACAATCATGAAGTGGAACGACATTTATTGGATATTTCAAACTTTTTTAACAAATCAAAAACTGAAAAATTTGGCGTGCAAAATTATTCAGCCCCCTTAAGTTAATACTTTGTAGCGCCACCTTTTGCTGCGATTACAGCCGTAAGTCGCTTGGGGTATGTCTCATCTCATATGTATACGTATATACTGTACTCTATATCATCTACTGCATCTTTATGACATGTATCACTAGCCACTTTAACTATGCCACTTTGTTTACATAATCATCTCATATGTATATACTGTACTCGATACCATACCAGATGATTGAGTTGGAGGCGTGCGTGGCCACGCAGTCGTGGGTGAACAGGGAGTACAGGAGAGGGCTCAGAACGCACCCTTGTGGGGCCCCAGTGTTGAGGGTCAGCGTGGTGGAGATGTTGTTGCCTACCCTCACCACCTGGGGGTGGCCCGTCAGGAAGTCCAGTACCCAGTTGCACAGGGCGGGGTCGAGACCCAGGGTCGAGCTTGGAGGGTACTATGGTGTTGAATGCCGAGCTGTAGTCGATGAACAGCATTCTCACATAGGTATTCCTCTTGTCCAGATGGGTTAGGGCAGTGTGCAGTGTGCAGTGTGGTTGAGATTGAGATTGCATCGTCTGTGGACCTATTTGGGCGGTAAGCAAATTGGAGTGGGTCTAGGGTGTCAGGTAGGGTGGAGGTGATATGGTCCTTGACTAGTCTCTCAAAGCACTTCATGATGACGGAAGTGAGTGCTACGGGGCGGTAGTCGTTTTGCTCAGTTACCTTAGCTTTCTTGGGAACAGGAACAATGGTGGCCCTCTTGAAGCATGTGGGAACAGCAGACTGGTAAAGGGATTGATTGAATATGTCCGTAAACACACCGGCCAGCTGGTCTGCGCATGCTCTGAGGGCGCGGCTGGGGATGCCGTCTGGGCCTGCAGCCTTGCGAGGGTTAACACGTTTAAAAGTTTTACTCACCTCGGCTGCAGTGAAGGAGAGACCGCATGTTTTCGTTGCAGGCCGTGTCAGTGGCACTGTATTGTCCTCAAAGCGGGCAAAAAAGTTATCTGTCTGCCTGGGAGCAAGACATCCTGGTCCGTGACTGGGCTGGTTTTCTTCTTGTAGTCCGTGATTGACTGTAGACCCCTAGCCTAGCTAACGTTAGCCAGCTAGCTAACGTTAGGCACCTAGCCACTTAGCTAGAAATTTGTAACGTATCATGTATTTTGCAAATTCATAACACAGTACGTTTGCAAATTTGTAACAAATTGTATGTTTTGCAAATATGTAACATATAATTCATAGCATATCCTTAGCCACTGGAAGTAGGGGTGCTGAGGGTGTTGCAGTACCCCCTGAAAAATCTTTATAAAAATATATATTAATAATAAATAAAAATGAAAATAAATATTTATTCACAAAATTAGTGCACTGGCCTTTAATAGTCCTGTACTAGCGAACCGATATGGCCGTCTGCAGTGCCCCCCTTGGTGACGAAAAAAATCGCCACACCCCCAAACTACTTCCTGCTGCTATGAACATATCATATGAAATGGGTGATAGACATCCACAACTGAATACATACGAAACATAACATATCACACTAAATGGAGTGTGTCAGATTTAAGTACAGAATAATGTTGAATGCTCTGAGACTAGATTCTGTACCTTTATAAATAAACAAACAGCATTTCGATCCTACAAGGATCTTGCTCAGTTCATTTTCCCGGAAGTTCACCAATTTTACCTGAAGTTCACCACACCCACATTTATAAACATAAGACAAGTAACGATTAGTGCAGTCTATACATAATTAAGTTGAAAGGGGCCGCACATTTAGAGGTAAAGGATGGAAACTGTTTTCCCTCAGTAGTGAGTTTCTGTCAGACGGATGGTTGTCAGGTCAGATTTGTCCCCCCCAGAAAAACGGACACCTTCCTTGACCATGTCCAAGAGGGCAGTTACAGGTGCACTGTCACGTCCTGACCTTAGTTCCTTTTTTATGTCTCTATTTTGATTTGGTCAGGGCGTGAGTTGGGGTGGGCATTCTATGTGTTTGGCCTGGTATGGTTCCCAATCAGAGGCAGCTGTCAATTGTTGTCTCTGATTGAGAACCATACTTAGGTAGCCTTTTCCCACCTGTAGGTTTTGGGGTAGGTTTCGGGTCGAGAGCCAGACCCTGTCCCCCGGTACAAACACGGGGGCCTCACTGCAGTGGCGGTCAGCACTCCTCTTCTGCCGTCCACTGGCTTGTTGGAGGGATTCCTGGACGGCCCTCAAGGTCTCCTTGGAGCGCTGCACCCACTCCTCCACCGCAGGAGCCTCGGTCTGACTCGGATGCCACGGTGTCAGGATCGGCTGGTACCCCAACACGCACTGAAATGGTGACATGTTGGTAGAGGAGTGGCTTAGTGAGTTCTGGGCCATTTCAGCCCAGGGGATGTATCTCGCCCACTCCCCTGGCCGGTCCTGGCAATACGATCGCAGAAACCTACCCACCTCCTGGTTCACTCTCCCCACCTGCCCATTACTCTCGGGGTGATAACCGGAGGTCAGGCTATCCGAGACCCCCAGACGCTCCATGAACGCCCTCCATACCCGGGACGTGAACTGGGGACCCCGATCAGAGATGATGTCCTCCGGCACCCCGCAGTGCCGGAAGACGTGGGTGAATAATACCTCCGCAGTCTGTAGGGCTGTAGGGAGACCGGGCAACGGGAGGAGACGGCAGGACTTAGAGAACCGATCCACAATCACCAAAACCGTAGTGTTCCCCTGAGACGGGGAGAGATCGGTCAGGAAATCTACGGATAGGTGAGACCATGGCCATTGTGGAACAGGGAGGGGTTGTAACTTCCCTCTAGGAAGGTGCCTAGGAGCCTTACTCTGGGTGCACACCGAACAGGAAAATACATAAACCCTAACGTCCCTAGCCAAGGTGGGCCACCAATACTTCTTCCGGAGGCCCCCCACTGTCCTCGACAACCCAGGGTGACCGGAGGAGGGTAGGGAGTGAGCCCACCGAATCAGTTGGTCCCGGACACCAAGCGGCACGTACTTCCGCCCAGCCGGACACTGAGGAGGCGCAGGCTCCGCCCTTAACGCCCGCTCTATGTCTGAGTCCACCTCCCATACCACTGGTGCCATCAGCCTCAAGGCAGGAAGGATGGGAGTAGGCTCGGTGGACCGATCCTCCGTGTCGTAAAGGTGGGACAGTGCGTCAGCCTTTACGTTCTGGGAGCTTGGTCTATATGACAGAGTAAACTGGAATCGGGTGAAGAACATGGCCCACCTTGCCTGACGTGGGTTCAGTCTCCTAGCTGCCCGAATATACTCCAGATTCTGGTGGTCGGTCCAGATGAGAAAGGGGTGCTTAGCCCCCTCAAGCCAGTGTCTCCACACTCTCAGAGCCCTGACCACCGCTAACAACTTCCGGTCCCCCACATCATAGTTACGCTCCGCTGGACTGAGCTTCCTCGAAAAGAAAGCGCAGGGGTGGAGTTTTGGTGGCATACCCGAGCGCTGTGATAGCACGGCACCCACCCCAGCCTCAGACGCGTCCACCTCCACTATGAATGCTAGAGAGGGGTCCGGGTGCGCCAACACGGGTGCATCCGTGAACAGCGCCTTCAACCTATTGAAGGCTCTGTCCTCCTCTGCTGACCACCGCAAACGCACCGGGCCCCCCTTCAGCAGTGAGGTAATGGGAGCCTGGCCAAAAACCCCGGATAAACCTCCAGTAGTAATTGGCAAACCCCAAAAACCGCTGCACCCCCTTTACCGTGGTCGGAGTTGGCCAATTACGCACAGCCTTAATGCGGTCACACTCCATCACCATCCCCTAGGTGGAAATGCGATAACCCAGGAAGGAGACGGCTCGTTTGGAGAACACACACTTCTCAGCCTTGACGTATAGGTCATGCTCCAGGAGTCTACCAAGCACCTTGGAATAGATCAGAATGTCATCGATATAAACAACCACGCCCTGCCCGTGCAGGTCCCTGAGAATCTCGTCTACAAAGGATTGAAAGACGGCTGGATCATTCTTTAACCCATACGTCATGACGAGGTACTCATAGTGGCCCGATGTGGTACTAAACACGGTTTTCCACTCGTCTCCATCCCAAATACGTACCAGACTATACGCGCTCTTGAGATCCAGTTTTGTGAAGAACTGTGCTCCGTGAAATGATTCCACCGCTGTAGCGATGAGAGGTAGTGGGTAACTAAACCCCACTGTGATGGCATTTAGACCTCTATAATCAATGCACGGATGCAGACCTCCCTCCTTTTTGTTCACAAAAAAGTAACTCGAGGAGACGGGTGAGATGGAGGGCCGAATGTACCCCTGTCCCAGAGACTCCGTGACATATGTCTCCATAGCCAACGTCTCCTCCTGGGAGAATGGGTCACGTGACTCTTGGGAAGCGCAGTGTTTACCTGGAGATCTATCGCACAATCCCCTGCCGGTCGATGAGGTGGTAATTTAGTCGCTGTCTTTTTACTGAAAGTGATTGCCAAATCGGCATATTCGGGGAGGATGCGCACCGGGGAACCCTGGTCTGGACTCTCCACCGACGTGGCACAGATGGAAACTCCCAGACACCTTCCAGAACACTCCTCTGACCACCCCTGGAGAACCCCCTGTCTCCACGAAATCTTAGGATTGTGCCGAGCCAGCCAGGGAATCCCCAGCACCACTGGAAACGCAGGCGAATCGATAATAAAGAGACTTATACGCTCCCTATGATTCCCCTGCGTCACCATGTCCAGTGGAACTGTGGCCTCCCTGACCAACCCTGTCCCTAATGGCCGGCTATCTAGGGAGTGCACGGGAAAGGGAGAATCTATCAGCACAAGCGGAACACCCAGCTTGATGGTTAGTCCGCGATCCATAAAGTTCCCAGCTGCACCTGAATCGACTAGCGCCTTATGCTGGGAAGAGGGGAAAAAAATCAAGGAAAAAAATCAAGACAAACATGTGACCAACAGGGGGTTCTGGGTGAGTTTGGTGCTGACTCACCTGGGGTGACCGAGAAGCGTTCCGCCTGCCATCTCGACTCCCAGATGAGCCCCCCCAGCACCGATCTGCCGTGTGTCCTCTCCGACCACAGCTGGTGCAGGGGGAGCCTCCTCCTCCGGTACCCCTCGGCACGGCTCCTCCCAACTCCATCGGAATGGGAGCGGGGGTGCTGGGTGGTGGAACGCACAGGACCCTCTCCAAACACCCGCGGGCAGCCAGCAGATTGTCCAGCCGGATAGACATGTCAATTAGTTAATCTTGGGAGAGAGCGGTGTGCCGACACGCTAGCTCCCTGCGGACGTCCTCCCGGAGACTACACCGGTAGTGGTCTATAAGGGCCCTTTCGTTCCACTCAGACCCAGGGGCCAAGGTCCGGAACTCCAGCGCGTAATCCTGGGCGCTCCTCTTCTCCTGCCTAAGGTGGAACAGTCGCTCTCCCGAGTAGTGAATTCCGAGTAGTGCTCCTTCGCTGAGTCTGGGCCATTCCAGACCACGTTTGCCCACTCCAGAGCACGACCCGTCAGGCAAGAGACGAGGACACTCACCCTCTCCGCTCCCGGGGGAGTCGGTCTCACGGTCGCCAGGTACAGTTCTAGTTGGAGTAAGAACCCCTGACACCCCGCCGCCGCTCCATCATAATCCCTCGGGAGCGCAAGACGGAGAGCGCTGGAGCCGGGGGATGGGGAGAGAGGAGAAGGGGAATCCTGAGCTGGGGAAGCCGAAGGTGGAGAGAGGAGACCACTTCTCTCCCATCGGTCCATTCTCTCCATCATTTGGTCCATGGTGGATCCGATCCGATGGAGGACGGTGGTGTGGTGGAGGACACGTTCCTCCATCGATGGGAGGGGGTTGGCAGCTGCTCCTGCTGACTCCATATTTACCAGGTGCGGTATTCTGTAATGCCCGGGGTGTAGTGGAGGAAGGAGTCAGACGCAGAAGACCGAGAGTTCAGAGTAGCGCTACGTCTTTATTCACCAACCAGGTGAAAACAGACACCACTCAAAACAAATGCCCCAAAACACAGGGGAACTAAACAGTCCCAAAAACAACTCACGTACACGAACAACCGTGACATACAGGCGTGTACAATGAGTACACATAAAACAATCCCGCACACCCAACAGGCTGGCCGGCTGGCTAATAAAGCCCAACTAATAAGCCTAATTAACAACAGGTGTAACTAATAAACAGACAAGGAGGGGGAGGAAAAGATCAGTGGAAGCTAGTAGGCCGGTGACGACGACCGCCGAGCGCCACCCGAACGGGAAGGGGAGCCACCTTCGATAGGAGTCGTGACACATTCGACAATCGGTCGAAAAACTTCAAAACCTTATTCCTTACAATTCATGTCAAAAAAAACTTCAAAACGTTATTCCTTACAATTCATGTAAAAAAACCTTCAAAACCTTATTCCTTACAATTCATGTAAAAAAACCTTCAAAACCTTATTCCTTACAATTCATGTTTTGACTGTATTTTTTTCCATCTTTGAATGTGTTTGTTATTCAATGCATTTCTATGGGCTATAGTAGTAAAGGCCAAATTCAATATTTTATCAAATATTGTTTTTTATTTTTGGCGGATACCTAAATGGGTCCAAAAAGTCCAAATCAAATATCTAAATGATTCATGGTTTGACCATCTTAAAACAATTCCATATGTAAATGTGCAGGCTCTATTTCTTTTACATCTACTTTGTTTGGCCCCACACCCCACTAAATGATGTGTATTTGATCACACTTGACTACTGAACAGTAACAAGTTGTAAGAGGTGCGTAACTGGCTGCAGGGAAGTCAGGCGCAGGAAAGCAGACATAGGTGACCACCGGAGCATTTTATTTAGGCAAAACAAACTGCACCCAGAAACAACAAAATACGGGTTAAAATAACCCGTCGCAAACCGGTTAGAAATGCACATACACTTTACAACAAACAATTCCACACACAGACATGGGGGGAACAGAGGGTTATATACACGTCACGTAATGAGGGCATGTAAACCAGGTGTGTGGGAAAACAAGACAAAACAAATGGAAAATGAAAGGTGAGGGCCTCCCGGGTGCAGCGCCAGCTGTGCCACCAGAGACTCTGGGTTCGCGCCCAGGCTCTGTCGTAACCGGCCGCGACCGGGAGGTCCGTGGGGCGACGCACAATTGGCCTAGCAGTGTCCGGGTTACCACGAAATTGGGGAGAAAAAGGGGTAAAATTAAAAATAAAAAATTAATAAAAAATGAAATCGGATCGGCGATGGCTAGAAGACCGGTGACGTCGACCGCCGAACGCTGCCCATATAAGGAGAGGTACCGACTTCGGCGGAAGTCGTGACACGAGAGCAATGTGTTGACTGTTGATGTGCTGTGAAGTGGAATGCTCTTTAAGCTCAATTTCAACAATTTCATTGTCCAGCGATGGTCTTGGGTTAACTATTCAACTACCGAGACATTTTTACTGTATGCGTCGGTTACATGGAAAACGTGTCATATTTCTATTAGAGAAGTGTGATTTTTGATGTCTAAAACTAGTGAAAATGTTTTGAGATATTTTTAGAGCATAGAATATTCATACTTTGCATTACTCAGCTCAGCTCTGATTAACAAACAGGTTTGCTTACACAAGCTATTTGTTTTAATTTTCATGTATTGTGGATGACTCGTGTGCATGGAGTGCCTGAATTTCTGCTTACCTGGTCTTATTGGCTCAGGCGGTATTTCATTGGACTTATGTTTTGGTTCTGTGAGTGTCTGTGTCTGTTTTTCATTATGTGTTTGGGGGGGGGGGGGGGGGGGGGGGGTGCATGCTGGCCTTTGGAAGCCTGCTTAATGCTGTTTCTGTGCTATTGATTCCAATGTCATCATTTGCAGTGGGAGACTGATCACACTGTGATCAGCGAGAGTGTTTTACACTCGAGGAAGATTTGTTTCTGAGCAGAGCATATGATAGCTCTAGCCATTAAGTTAAGAGATCCTTGTGTGTGCCGGTTAAGCATGCAGCAGCTGAACAGCTGGACATGGATTTGAGAAGGCGGAGGCAAGGATTGTGTGGTGCTCTGTGTAGGCTTCTTCAAATGAGATGAACAGCAGTGAAGGTATCTGCTCTATCCAATACATCCAATTTATAGTCAGGGCCACATGACTGAAATTATGGAGACAGATGAGAGTGGGTGAAAAAAACTCAATTCAACAGAAGTAAAAATGTGAACATTGTGGTTCAAGGCAGCAACACCCCTCAATGTGTAAGTAGATGAAGAGAGAGAGAAAGAAGGAGAGAGAGAAATAAATAAAGGAGAGAGAAAGAAATAGGGAGAGAGAAAGAGAGAGAGAGCAAGCGAGAGACTTTCAATAGGCTAGTATGATTCTCAAGCCAACTGCTGTAAACTGTAGAGATTCCATGTTAGAGAACTTAATCTTGTTTTCATGAGAACAGAATTAGAGGTAGAATGTTTTGGTGCATTGTTGTGACATTACATATTCGAAGCTAATCTGTCATCTTGTCAAGGTGACCATGCTCAGACCTGCCCCTGCCCCATATAATTCATTCAAGACACAAACGTACATACATAGCTCAAACTGTAGGATAAATGTACCATGATTCGTTTGACGTGTAGGGTGGCCTATATGGTTTATAATGTTTCATATATGGAAATCCACAGTCACTGCGCCCTTGGTTGCGCGTCTTTTATGCTGTGTCTCTTTAAATACAGTAGGCAGTGCTGTCGGCCTGTGTGGAGCGCAGAGCGCAGGTTACCGCTGTGGTGTGCACGACCCGCAGGGCTGTTTGACAGGCACTCTGGACACAGAGAGACAAGTCGCCTCACCGTGACACGCTGGCTGCATCATACCGACTTTGACCTAACAGCAGATTACGGGGTACGGAAATGATCGTCTCCTGCGTACCGTCATCAACATAATTGAGTTTGCTTCAAGGACCATATGCTATTCTGCCTTATTCTGTCCTTGTAAATAAGCTTGTGGCAGCATCCACAGAATGCTGTATTGAACTAGACAGAGATTGGTTTGTAACGGGATTGAGAATCGCAGTGACAGAGGACAGACGCACGGACGTTATGGTGAATACATAAATTAGAAACCCTATCGCAACATTTAGACTACCACTGGATCTATACTCTTCATTTTGTGAGGAGCCAAGATTGTGAATAAGAGCTGTATCAGACCGATTCTTATTTCAGAGTTGCGTCTTTCCATTAGGTTCAGACAAATATTTCCGTATATGCGGTAACGGATTGTATTCGACTCTCCCTTGGATTACTCTCTTATGACTCCTATTTGAGGTAGGTTATGCTCCTTATCACATTTTATTTATTTAAATGAAAGTTGTCAAACAATTATAATTTTTTGCCAGATATGAAATTGTAGGCTATTATGGGCGTTTTCTATAAGCAGATAAACATTTACATGTAAATGTATTGTACTCTATAACGTCTATCAGCAGATTTCTAATGTATCAAATCTGGTTCTATCAGCTGGTTTCTACAGTATAATATCTGAGAAATGTGCCCCCATCACAATTGTTGACTTTCAGACAGTGTAGTGTAATTTCAGCAAACCCCATGCAGTGATACAACTTGTTCACTACTCATCATTGGTCCTCTTCTCTCCCCTTGGATCTTTATGTATGCTGCAGTGGGCTCTGACATAAATGTAAGTAATACAAACATCAGAATGTAGCCTACAGCCTATAGCTTATTAAAAGTAGACCCTTATTTTTGCAGCCTGCTGAAGGTTGTGGTGAGAGACCTACTTGTTGTGTTTACTACATGTACTTACATGTATGTGTAACTGATAGATGCATGCACACACACACACACACACACACACACACACACACACACACACACGCACACACACACACACACACACACACACACACACACACACACTACATCTTAATGTACGTCAATTGTAAAGTCTTTTGTTTGCAATGTCTTTTCCGTTACGTGTCGGACCCCAGTATAACTAGCTGTCGCCATTGGCGTCAGCTGATGGGAAACTAAATAAAAATTGTAAAAAACAAATGATCACTGGTAGTTAATGGTGGAAAGAGTCATTATCACTGAGCTGACATGGAAAACATAACAGATGGGCCTACCATCACCGGACCAGGATGCCTGCTTTATTGATTTTAACAGACTCTAAACGCAAGAATAGTTTTATTTAATTCGTTTTCTTGCATATGTTCTACATATATTACAAAGAGGTCATAACAATAGTCCCAGAAAGAGGGTAAAACAATAGTCCCATTAGCAAGTTATTTGATTTTGGACTGGTATGTGATGCTATCTATCTGATTCACCTCAACCTCAAATAAGATCAATTTGTTTAATTTGTGACTGCCAGCACTGAACACAGTGTGGATCTCACAACAACACCTTGTGATACATGCAGGGTTTATTTGGATTATTTAAGTGCTAATGGAAATGTGAGAGCGCCCTAGTCTCCACCAGTAGCCAACTCATCCCAGCGTGTGCCATCATGCCGAGTCAGTGGCTCAGCTAGGCTGCATGTAATTATTCCCCTGCCTGTTATGGAGGGCTGGCTTTATGTAAATATCCTGGGGCCTTGAATCAACACATCGCCACTCTCACTTGACCCAAAGTGTGAAGTAGCTGGACTTTCTTTAGAGCCCTCATGCTAATGTTTAACTAGCATAATGATTTGCAGATCCACATCAGAGAGCAGAGGAGACCTGCCTGTCTCTCTGCCTTCCTGACTTTCTTCTTTCACTTCCTTCACCCTCTGTTGTTCTGTTACTAGAGCTAATGACATGCTTAGATATATGTTTGTAGATTTATTCTCCTTTGTGGCAGCTCAGTAATGGGGCAATTGACTGAAGTGATATTCAGTGGTATTTATCATGAAGCATCATCATCTGTCAGCAGGTGCTCTCCAGAAGCATATTTATTCAGTAAGGACTGGAGGTAAGCAAACATTCCCACATTTAATAGCTTTCTTGGGTCAGAATAACAGAATAGCAATATCTCAAGTCTGTAAAATGACAACAAGGCCTTGAAATGCCCAGTTATTAATGCTAGGACTGTTGCCATTGTACAGTAGCCTATGGGCAATTCCACGGTAACATACATGTATGACAAACAAAAACCATTGATTTGAAAGTTTAACAAACCATACAACTCTATGCACAAGGATACTCTATGCACAAGGAGACTCTATGCACAAGGAGACTCTATGCACAAGGAGACTCTATGCACAAGGATACTCTATGCACAAGGATACATTACTTGGGAAATGTAATTACAGTAAAATCCCCCTCAGGGTTTTATGTAACCACGTTTTCCAAACACTCTGCAGAAAGATAGGGGTGTCAGCTATGACATGGCACCTTGAGTTTGTTTATTGAACTACAGTAAGTGGGGTGAATTTACACCCGTTAACAAAATTACATTATGGGTCCCTGATCTGTACAACACAGAAATGCATAATTATGGATATGAATGTCATTCTCTGTTTCACAAGTTTGGACATCACAGCTGAGAATTGCAGGGCACAGTAGAATACAGCACAGCACAGTAGAATACAGCACAGCAATGCAGAGTAGAGTTTAGTACAGTGCAGTACAGTACAGTAAACTAGAGTATAGTTCAGTACAGAATACAGTACAATATACTGTACTATACTATACTTTTCTTTACTGTCCTTCATTGTACTGTGCTCTACTCAATATACTGTATTGCACTGTACTCTACTCAATGTACTGTATTGCACTGTACTCTACTCAATGTACTGTATTGTACTGTACTATCTAAACTTGGGAAACATATGTCTATGATAGGTTCAGATTTGGTCCATTCCAGTCCATCTGTGGACGTCAACATGAAGGCCAGAGTGGACTGACCAAATTTCAACGACTTTTCAACGTCTATGGACGTCCGGTGTTGGTCGTGTGACATTTTTTGTAAAATCACTATAACTAATTGGTAGGTCTATCTTTACATGTTGCCTCTGTGAACTTTCATTATCGTCGCTCATGACAAATGAGAATTTTTTGGAGGCAATATTTCTTAAACTTACAGAAGGTAAACAATATCTCCAAAACTAAATATAAGTGTTGGTATTAGTTGACAGGGGTGTTTACGTCAACATTATTGCCTTTTGATGTATTTCTGATACCCTTTAAGACTTTTTCTTGTTGATGTTTTTTAAGACCTCTTTTCCATCCATAAATCAAAGCCTTTACTTATGTATGTCTAATTTTTAAGATGGAAAATGGTTGAAAAATGTATCTATGCCTTCATTTCCCAAAAATATAGAGTCTTAGCTTTCATTTGACATTTGTTCCTCATGGGTCCTTTTCCATGGAAATACCCGTTGTCATCACGCTCTCGAGATAAAAGGGTATAAAACCCAGTACCCGCTATTAATGGCAGGTTGTATGTACACTGCTCAAAAAAAATAAAGGGAACACTAAAATAACACATCCTAGATCTGAATGAATGAAATATTCTTATTAAATACTTTTTTATTTACATAGTTGAATGTGCTGACAACAAAATCACACAAAAATGATCAATGGAAATCAAATTTGTCAACCCATGGAGGTCTGGATTTGGAGTCACACTCAAAATTAAAGTGGAAAACCACACTACAGGCTGATCCAACTTTGATGTAATGTCCTTAAAACAAGTCAAAATGAGGCGGGCGGGCGGGCCAGTCCATAGCATCAATGCCTACCTCTTGCAGGATCTGCTGACACACTCCAGCCACATGAGGTGGCTCTTGCATTAGGAGGAACCCAGGGCCAACCACACCAGCATATGGTCTCACAAGGGGTCTGAGGATCTCATCTCGGTACCTAATGGCAGTCAGGCTACCTCTGGCGAGCACATGGAGGGCTGTGCGGCCCCCCAAAGAAATGCCACCCCACACCATGACTGACCCACCACCAAACCGGTCATGCTGGAGGATGTTGCAGGCAGCAGAACGTTCTCCACGGCGTCTCCAGACTGTCACGTCTGTCACATGTGCTCAGTGTGAACCTGCTTTCATCTGTGAAGAGCACAGGGCGCCAGTGGCGAATTTTCCAATCTTGTTGTTCTCTGGCAAATGCCAAACATCCTGCACGGTGTTGGGCTGTAAGCACAACCCCCACCTGTGGACGTCGGGCCCTCATACCACCCTCATGGAGTCTGTTTCTGACCATTTGAGCAGGCACATGCACATTTGTGGCCTGCTGGAGGTCATTTTGCAGGGCTCTGGCAGTGCTCCTCCTGCTCCTCCTTGCACAAAGGCGGAGGTAGCGGTCCTGCTGCTGGGTTGTTGCCCTCCTACGGCCTCCTCCGCGTCTCCTGATGTACTGAGCTGTCTCCTGGTAGCGCCTCCATGCTCGTGACTACGCTGACAGACACAGCAAACCTTCTTGCCACAGCTCGCATTGATGTGCCATCCTGGATGAGCTGCACTAACTGAGCCACTTGTGTGGGTTGTAGAAAGCACCACCAGCATTCAAAAGTGACCAAAACATCAGCCAGGAAGCATAGGAACTGAGAAGTGGTCTGTGGTCCCCACCTGCAGAACCACTCCTTTATTGGGGGTGTCTTGCTAAATGCCTATAATTTCCACCTGTTGTCTATTCCATTTGCACAACAGCATGTGAAATTTATTGTCAATCAGTGTTGCTTCCTAAGTGGACAGTTTGATTTCACAAAAGTGTGATTGACTTGGAGTTACATTGTGTTGTTTAAGTGTTCCCTTTATTTTTTTGAGCAGTGTATTATATAAGTGTCAACACCTTCTACTTTTAAATCAGATGGATTAATTATAAGTCACACATTTTGAGAAATTACATTTTGATTTGATTTATTAGCATCCCCATTAGTCGACGCCAACGACGACAGCTAGTCTTACTGGGGTCCAACATATAACCAAAAATACATTACAAACAAAATACTTCACACTTTACGTACATTTAAAAAAACATCATTATCTTTACTGTAGCTGACAGACTAGGCTAGTGACATGAACGCTCAAGGGGGATTCAATTCTGAGTGAGGCTGTGCCAAGCAGCAACTGGATATCTAAATAATGTTCCTCTAGCCCCCTCACAGTTAGCTTGGAACAAGAGGCAGCCAGGTGCTCTCAATGACTGTTATTGGAATGTTAAATCTAACCATGGGGAAAACTGATGCATGGTACAGTATTTTGTAGTACTACCCATTCGTTCTTATCAAAACGATTGAATTCTCAGCATTCTCAGGAGAATACTGAGAATTCATTCATTCCAATTATACACCAGGGCAGCTGACACGTTCGTTGTGGGTGCTCATTCCTGTCAACCTTACAAGAATCTTTCAAAGAACACTTTTTCAAAATACAGTATGTAAATAAAGGTAACTGCCCAAAAAAAGGAACCACTTTAGTAAATTCCACACAGGTGTAGTCCCTGAGTTAATTACGCATCATGCTTTGGGTCATGTATAAAAACTCCCAGTTTCCCATTGTTTTGGCTACCATGGCTAGAAGAAGAGATCCCAGTGACTTTGAAAGAGGGCTCTCAAAGAATCATAGGGTGCTTAAAGGGTGTGTCTCAGTCACCAGATCTCAACCCAATTTAACACTTTTGGGAAATTCTGGAGCGGCACCTGAGACAGTTTTTTCCACCACCATCAACAAAACACCAAATTTCTCATGGAAGAATGGTGTCGCATTCCTCCAATAGAGTTCCAGACACTTGTAGAATCTATGCCAAGGTGCATTGAAGCTGTTCAGGTGGCTCGTGGTGCCCAACGCCCTATTAAGACACTTTATGTCAGTGTTTCCTTTATTTCGACAGTTACCTGTAGTATTTCAAAGGGGTTTATTGCTAGCAGGCTTAGCACCCAGCCCAATGGAGCACTTTAAAGCCTCTCAGATATGCAGCCCTCTGCAGAGCCATGACCAGAGCAGCACAGTGTCCAGAATCACAGTGATGAAGGCTTTGAATTTCTTCAGCATTTATGTTGCTTCCTTATCTATTTATCCTCTTGTTGACCTCTCAGCGACTCCTCATGGATTGGAACCAGTGGCTCTGGTCTGTGAAGTTAACCAGGGGAGCTGACTTGAAGGAGAACATCCATGTCTGAGCTTGTCATAGCATTGAAGCCCTCTGAACCCTGCTGCTTTATGGGGAGGCACTGTACTTTACTGTATGTATGTTTGATGATGTGCTCTCTCTATCGATATTTCATCATCATGAATGGATGCCAAGATTCTCATTAGAGTGTATACAGAAATAGCCTGGCTATAAAAAACTGAGAATCAGTGTTGAGTGCTTAAGCTCTGGCATGTGGACAATGGCTCCTCACTGTTCCCTGGGCTTCGTCAGTGCAGTGTCTCAGTGAAATTGTACATTAGACAGAGGGAGTTGATGGTTTTCTGTACTCATTGTCAAATGCTGTTTTGGAGCAGAAGAAGGCTGAATGTTTCAGACAAGGAATAATCATAGACAGACAGAACAGCAGATCTCTGACCTGTCAGTTATAAGGAGTTGAATCAGGGGTTGAAGTAAAGAACAGTGAATGATACACGCCCATCAGCTCAATGCAAACAGTATAAAGCCTCCAAATTCAGACAGGTTAATTAGGCATTGTCTCATCTATGACCTCTATAAACAGTGAGACACAGGACTTATATGTATATAGTGATGGCTCAGTCATATGTTTTTCTGAGGGAAATGACAGAAACATATACGTACACTTACAGCTCTGTGATTGTTTCTAGTATAAGTAAGTATGACTATATGTTTCATGTTCTCCTTTGTGGCACAGAGGAAAATGCTCTATTTTTCTGCTAATATTTCCTTAAAGGACAAGATGATTTTGGAGTGGGGATTATCTGCAAGACTCTTTGATCAGTTCCTGGGAAGGCCCAAGGAGGGTTGGCTTTGCTGTGTTCATATCTCAGACAGATTTTTTGCTCAGACCGGGATATTCTGTAACAGTGCGATTTTTCTGTAAATAATACTCAAGTAATAACTGCCTGAAAATGGTATATTAACATTGTGTGGAGAAAGGCCAGACTATGGGAAAGCCCTCAAATATGAGACTTAAGTATAAAGATGATGTCCTAATTGGGTATAACATTGACATTGTGTGTGTGCACGAGTGTGGGTGTGTGTGCGTGCTTATATAGTTACATGTGTTTGTGTGTATGTCGCTGTTATGCATTCCATTCACTTCATCCTCATCGAACACTTTCATGTTTTGTTTATGCTGATGTTGTTATTCTTGAGGAGTTTTAAGAGCCAGCCTGTGGACAGATGTTCCTCTCGGAAGGATGTGAACCCAGGCCTGTCCACTTAGAGTAATACTCCTCCGATGGGCCTCCTCCAGCAGACAGCACATAGAGCAAGGCACCCTGTGTACAGTTTTAGGAAGGTGGTGGTGGGCTGGTACTGGTGTGTGTGTGGGTGGCTGGGGGGTTCAGCATGCTGGGATGCAGCTGTCAGTGAATCACCAGTGTGTTTCCCTGCACGCTGTAGAGTCTGTCACTGTTAACATGTTGTTATGGAAAATTCGGCAACCACAATCTCTAACGGTGTCTGCCTGGCCATTAGCTGTGGGGTCTGCCCACCGAGGAGGAAGGATGATGATTCAGCTGTGTTAAAGGCGTCCCAATGGCCATGGATGACTGCGGGACGCCATAGAAAGGGCAGGCCACTATCAGCACCGTCACAGAAACAAGGAGATGACTTGTCATCAGTCCCGTCATTAGCCAAGGTCATTACTGTAACATTGCTAGTCAGTGTGTGAATCCACTCTATAATGCCGGTTGTGTTTAGAGGTGGCTTGTTTATATACTGTAATGTGGTTATCAACAGCGGGCTCATACCGTCATACCCTCGGTCCTTATTGTATCCTTGAACTTGAATTGATGTTGTGTTTTGATGATTTAAATGTATTCAGTTGGCTTTGTCAGTCATTTATTTATTGTATTGCAGAGGAAGTCAACAGAACAGGCCAGTACCTGTATGCTCATCATATCCAGCATTCACATCATCTATCAATCAACTGGTTTTGAAAGGTTGATACCAGGTCTTCTCAGTTGGCAGAGTTGAAGTAGATAACGCATATGCTATTAAGCTCTTCCCTGACACACACATGGTTATTAACCCAAAATGGCTGATTAGGTCTGATCGTTGGCCACTGTAGAAGAACCTTCCCAAGGCCTAATCACGTGATTCCCTCATCAATAATAACTCTACATCTAACACTACTCTACTCTCCCCTTATGTGTAGGTGTGGGTGTGTGTGGGTGTGGGGGTGTGTGTGTGGGGGGGTGTGTGTGTATGTGTGTGACGGAGAGAAAGAGTGTGGACACTAGAGAATTAGAGAGGGAGGGGAAAAAGAGAGAAAGAATAGTCCATTATGTAGTCAATGGCTGACCTTGAGATACGGCCAGTCATAGGGATTAGAGTATCAGCCAACTGTAATTGCTGACCTACAATAACAGACCCTCTTGTTCATTCTTGAACTTGGTTGCTGATACACAAACAACCCTTTGTATGCATCAAACTACTGGATCATGTTTTCTCTTCCTGGTTTACCAAGAGGGCACTACCTGCCAACACCCATCCTCCTAAAACACAGCCTTTTAGTTCTCTGGTTCCACTTTCAGCACGTCTTAAAGCAGAGAGATGTAGTTACTGGTGCCAGTGTGTAACTCAGAGAGCCATTTATCTTGGGTTAATCCTGAGCCTTAAACTAAAGCCCCATTGATATTTAACACACAACTTCCAAAGCCTGGAGATTTCCACGCTATTATATTCCATTCTGCAAATTAATTCCCATATTAAAGTAATTAATGCCTCCTTAGGCTGATGAGCGTTGGAACATGTGTGAAGAAAGATAAACACAGCATTTATTTCATAATTTATCTTTTTGTTTTGAGCTACAGTTTCTGACTGATGAATTCAGGCTCTGTTTGGTTAACAAGTTGCACATATTACCCAGATCTTTACCTTGCTGGTAGAAGAATGCAACTATAGTATGGTCTGTAGTTACACATACCTAATCTTCACAACAATCTTCTTGCACAATAATCTAGTTTACCAATTTAAGGCCTAGTTATGTATGGTGAATCTGCACTGCATGGGACAGTAGGAAATAGGAAATGGACTGACACACGGGATCCAAACCCATATTCAGAAAGCTCTGTGAAGAATCAGACAGGCTTCACTTAAAAGAGGAAAGGGAAGAGATATTTCATCTTAATGCTCCTTCCTCCCTCCAATGCAGCACCAGTTGTTGGTCTGATAAAGGATATGAGAGGAGAGATCCCCTGTGGGTCTGTCTGTCTGTCTACAGGGAGAGGCAGCAGCCTATCAGGTCTCCTCTCCTCTCCCCTCTTCTTGGTGGACCCTAATTGGGCTGTCACACCTGCCATGCAGATTTGTCAGAATGCTGTGAAGTGAAGTTCCTCGCAAAATCACAGGGTGCATCCCACTGTTCCTGCTAGAAGTCGCTACATACAACAGGCCTGTTACTGCTGTGTAATTCAAATAAAATCCAATTTTATTTTCCACATTTCGTAACCAACAGGTGACTAACAATGAAATGCTTACTTACGATCCCTTCCCAACAGTGTAGAGAGAGAGAAAAAAAATAGTAGAAAAGTAATAACACAAGGAAAAAAACTATTATCATGGAATAAGTGGTTAAACGAGTACTAATGAGGGGCCCACAGTTGGTTATGCACCGTTGGGAACAATTACATGAAGGATGAACCTTAACTGTTCTTACAATATGTTTTCTGCTCTTCATGACTAGGATTTTGTAATGTAATGTAATGCAGTAGCCAAGCTCTGTCTTTTTACTATAAGACCTGCAATTGTTACCGTTCTACAATGTTTTAATTCAAAGAGTTGGCTCCTGCCCTACAAGCATCAAATAGGATGTCTTAAAGACCCAGTACAGTCAAAAACATGATTTCCTGTCTTTAATATATAGTTCTACACTAGGAGATTGGAATAATACTGTGAAATGATGATAATGTCGTTTTAGTGTAAGAGCTGTTTGAAAGGGTTGCCTGAAATGTCAGTCTGCTTTGGTGGGATGGAGTTTTAGCCTGCCTGGTGACATCACCAGATGGTAAATTAGTTAATAGACCAATAAGAAAGAGAGCCAAACCTCTCTGCCAGTAACAGCTAGTTTTAGGTTTTCTCCGGCCACTAGGACCACTCTCAGACAGTCTTAGCAAAATTCTTGCTTGATAAATTGCTCTTTGCTAAGAAGCTTTTTTTTTTTTTAAATGTTTAAAACAATCACAGTAAGGTACTTAATTGTTACCCAGAAATGATTTGATATTGAGATAAAAACATCTGCATTGGACCTTTTAAGTATTAGCCTGGCATTGTTTCTAGTCTGGTGATAAGCAGTAAGCACGCTCATTCATTCTCCATCTGTCAGTGAAGTCACATAGGTCTGGTGAGATGTGTGGTGTCACATTATTACACAGTGCCTGGTCATCCACGTGGCAGGGCCCATGCCATGTCAGCTCCCATTATATCCTGTGTCTACTCTGTGTTGACAGCATGTGTCAGTACCAGGTCTCTTATAGATGTGCCTGAGGAGGACTCAGCTCACTCAGTCCCTCACTGACTCCCCGGTGGAAACATTTCCCCATGCAGCCACATGGACGTAAACAAGGTCTTGCTGAAAGGTTAGATTGAGGCCAGGGTTGGGAATGCTATATTGCTGCTACTACAGTATGTAGCTATGAGTTATTCATGGAGAACATAACCTCAAGTGTTGCTGGTATGATTGTACCTAGGCTGGGAAAAGGCTGTGTGACTTCTGTAGATGAATGATGCTTCAAATCCTAAGTGGGTGTTATACTATTATTCTGTTGAATACAGCCCTCAACCCAGACGGAGGAAGCTGTGTATAAAATATGTGTGTTGGCATGCATGGTGTGTATTCAGGGGCAAAGTGCTTGCCCCTGAATACACTACTCTCCTCTCATCGTACCCATATTTAAAGCAATGTTTGAATTAGGATGTATTACTACTATTTTCCCTTAGCAACCTTCATGGCTCATACAATTTCCTCCTTGCCTTCCTCTACCCCCCTCTTTTCTCTCTTCCTCTTCATCAGTTTTATTATATTTTCCTCCAAGTCTCTACTACAACTCTGCATGGCCACTTCCCCTGAGAAGGAGAGAGAGAATGAGAGAGAATCTCTCCCTCTCTCCATTTCAGCTGGGACTTGAGTGCTTTGTGCACTTCATATTTTATTCATCCTGTGAGTGAGAGGCTGCAGTACAGAGGCTTCCTCAGTCCTGTGAGCCCAGAGCACGTCTCGGCAGCTGTCATACTGTCTGCAGCCCAGCTGCACGTATTCTCCCTTCTGCGGCAGCAGCACACACTCATATCACATCACTCTCCACTGGACACACAACACATGTATACCTCCCCATAAAATACAAAAGCTGCAGTTCCTTGATTTCCTTTTCCTCAGTCTCATGTCATGTGATATTCTGATTGCATGGACACAAAAGGCAGTGCATTCTGAGACCTAAAAAGCAATGATACTGATTCTTAACAGAGTTGCACCTTTTCCTTTTGTTTAATCAGTTTACTAAGAATCTGGAATCACTAATTAGTGATGTGCAACAGGAATGCACTTTAAAAAAATTCTTAACCTCCACTGTTGGATAGGAGATTGAGGTTACAGTAGATTTCACCATGCTCCTCTTCATTATCCATCAACACTTTAGGGCTACACACCTTCATTAGCTTCTTCCTTCCTGTCTGAGTGAAGAGGCAAAAAGAGCATCAACAATAACAACAACATCAGTCTTCCAGAAATAGAAACAGCAGTGAGCAACTGGGACTCCCTCTAACGATGGCCCCTCTTTAATTAATGTGGCTGTGATGATATCTGGCTGCCGGTGCTACTCAGCCTTTTCAGGCAGATTGGCGTGATGAGTAGGCCCATGGTTCATTGGCCGTTCCGCAAGAGGAGGCATGCTCACGGAACTCTCAACCCCAACCTTACCCCACACCACCCCATCACCCTCTCTCTTCCCCAAAACAAGTACATCCAGCCCTGTGGGTCCTGGCCACTGCCTGACATGACTGCTCACTGTTGCAGAGCTCTGATGAAAAGACGAAGTGCCCTGGGCTTTCGGAGGCGATCCACTGCAGTGGTAAAGCAGTGTTCATCAGGGTGAGAAGCAGGTTCACACGCTTCTCTTCCCATCCTCATCATACCCTCTCTTGGTGTGCTAAGGTTCAGGACAAGGCCTCTGGAGTCTGCTCAATCTCCATGGCTCAAAATAGTCACCAGGCTGTTCAGGTTTTCCTGAGGAGAACTAGAAACAGAGTGTAGAGTCTATGGACATTGTGAGGACATTGAGCTTTCTGCACCTAGAAATGCTTTCTGAATAGAAAATGATGCCTTAAAAGCAGTCTACAATGAAAGACTATTTGGAAATCTGAAATGTAGCTCAGTAAATCTCTGCTCTTGCTAATGATACATGTACAGTAGAGGTCGACCGATTAATCGGAATGGCCGATTAATTAGGGACGATTTCAAGTTTTCATAACAATCAGTAATCAGCATTTTTGGACACCGATCACGGCCGATTACATTGCACTCCACGAGGAGACTGCGTGGCAGGCTGACTACCTGTTATGCAAGTGCAGCAAGGAGCCAAGGTATGTATTGATTTCTTAAAATCATTGATTTCTTAAAATCAATACACAAGTATATATTTTTAAACCTGCATATTTAGTTAATATTGCCTGCTAACATGAATGTATTTTAACTAGGGAAATTGTGCCACTTCTCTTGCGTTCTGTGCGACAGAGTCAGGGTATATGCAGCAGTTTGGGCCGCCTGGCTCGTTGCGAACTGTGTTTCCTAACAAAGACAGCCAATTTCGTCAAATGGGGGATGATTTAACAAAAGCGCATTTGCGAAAAAGTACAATCGTTGCACGAATATACCTAACCATAAACATCAATACCTTTCTTAAAATCAATACACAGAACTATGTATTTTTAAACCTGCATATTTAGTTAAAAGAAATTCAGGTTAGCGGGCAATATTAAACTAGGGAAATTGTGTCACTTCTCTTGCGTTCATTGCACGCAGAGTCAGGGTATATGCAGCAGTTTGGGCCTCCTGGCTCGTTGCGAACTAATTTGACCGAATTTTACGTAATTATGACATGACATTGAAGGTTGTACAATGTAACAGCAATATTTACACTTACGGATGCCACCCGTTAGATAAAATACAGAACGGTTCTGTATTTCACTGAAAGAATAAACGTTTTGTTTTCGAAATAATATGGATTTGACCATATTAATGATCTAAGGCTCGTATTTCTGTGTGTTATTATATTATAATTAAGTCTATGATTTGATAGTGCAGTCTGGCTGAGCGGTGGTAGGCAGCAGCAGGCCCGTAAGCATTCATTCAAACAGCACTTTACTGCGTTTGCCAGCAGCTGTTTATGACTTCAAGCCTATCAACTCCAGAGATTAGGCTGGCAATACTAAAGTACCTTAGAACTTTAGTATTAGAACATCCAATAGTCAAAGGTATATGAAATACAAATGGTATAGAGAGTAATAGTCCTATAATAACTACAACCTAAAACTTCTTACCTGGGAATATTGAAGACTCATTTTAAAAGAAACCACCAGCTTTCATATGTTCTCATGTTCTGAGTTCAAATAAATGTTCATTGTTCATTCAGGATTGTTGTAACTGTCATTGTTACAAATATATATATATATATATATATATATATATATATATATATATATATATATATATATATAATCGTCCAATTAATCGGTATCAGATTTTTTGGTCCTCCAATAATTGGTATCGGCGTTGAAAAATCATAATCGGTCGACGTCTTATGTACAGTACAGTATAATATGCAGCCATGTTCTGCTGCATAGTGAAATGTGCCAATTTGAATGTGCCTTTTAGTTTCATTAGACTCCCAGGCTGTTAAAACAAGAAACTGTTTGTTCCTTGAGCCCCTCACGGTATAAGCACATCCTGGTCTAGAGTCAGACTGGCAGACAGACAACTTTCTGTTCCCCCCTAATCATGCGTCATCCTATCTGAATTGGCCTTGAGACATTGTCACACAGCCAAGAGGAGGAGTATTGCATATTGAATGTTGAAAGGGGAGATATTAGACATTAATAGACGTTAATAGACATAGACGTTAATGTTCAGTAGGAAGCACCTAAAGGTTAAGGTCATTAGACATCCTACTCTTGATAAGGCAAAGGTAAAGAATTATCATTCCATCATCATGCTGGTGCGGGAGCTCAGAGAGGCTGTTTTGTTCATGTGGAATCTCATTATGCTCCCTGTAGCTGAGGTGTTGATGCTAAAAGGAGAAGACGGCTTTGCCGGATGGTGGACGGGGGTGAGGGATGGGGGTGAGAGACGAGGGATGGTGGATGGGGGTGAGGGACGGGGGATGGTGGATGGGGGTAAGGGACGGGGGATGGTGGACGGTGTTGAGGGACGGGGGATGGTGGACGGGGGTGAGGGATGGGGGTGAGGGACGGGGGATGGTGGATGGGGGTGAGGGACGGGGGATGGTGGACGGGGGTGAGGGATGGGGGTGAGGGACGGGGGATGGTGGACGGGGGTGAGGGACGGGGGATGGTGGACGGGGGATGGTGGACGGTGGACGGGGGATGGTGGACGGGGGTGAGGGATGGGGGTGAGGGACGGGGGATGGTGGACGGGGGTGAGGGACGGGGGATGGTGGACGGGGGATGGTGGACGGTGGACGGGGATGGTGGACGGGGGTGAGGGATGGGGGTGAAGGACGGGGGATGGTGGACGGGGGTGAGGGACGGGGGATGGTGGACGGGGGTGAGGGACGGGGGATGGTGGACGGGGGATGGTGGACGGTGGACGGGGGATGGTGGACGGGTGATGGTGGATTGGGGATGGTGGACGGGGGTGAGGGATGGGGGATGGTGGACGGGGGTGAGGGACGGGGGATGGTGGACGGGGGATGGTGGATGGGGGTGAGGGACGGGGGATGGTGGACGGGGGTGAGGGACGGGGGATGGTGGATGGGGGTGAGGGACGGTGGATGGTGGATGGGGGATGGTGGACGGGGGTGAGGGACGGTGGATGGTAGACGGGGGTGAGGGAAGGGGGTGAGAGATGGTGGATGGTGGACGGGGGATGGTGGACGGGGATGGTGGACGGGGGATGGTGGACGGGGATGGTGGACGGGGGTGAGGGACGGGGATGGTGGACGGGGGATGGTGGACGGGGGTGAGGGACGGGGGATGGTGGACGGGGGATGGTGGACGGTGGACGGGGGATGGTGGACGGGGGATGGTGGACGGGGGTGAGAGACAGGGGTGAGGGACGGGGGATGGTGGACGGGGTGAGAGACGGGGGTGAGGGACGGGGGATGGTGGACGGGGGTGAGAGACGGGGGTGAGGGACGGGGGATGGTGGACGGGGGTGAGAGACGGGGGTGAGGGACGGGGGATGGTGGACGGGGGTGAGAGACGGGGGTGAGGGACGGGGGATGGTGGACGGGGGTGAGGGATGGGGGTGAAGGACGGGGGATGGTGGACGGGGGTGAGGGACGGGGGATGGTGGACGGGGGTGAGGGACGGGGGATGGTGGACGGTGGACGGGGGATGGTGGACGGGGGATGGTGGATTGGGGATGGTGGACGGGGGTGAGGGATGGGGGATGGTGGACGGGGGTGAGGGACGGGGGATGGTGGACGGGGGATGGTGGATGGGGGTGAGGGACGGGGGATGGTGGACGGGGGATGGTGGACGGGGGTGAGGGACGGGGGATGGTGGATGGGGGTGAGGGACGGTGGATGGTGGACGGGGGATGGTGGACGGGGGTGAGGGACGGTGGATGGTAGACGGGGGTGAGGGACGGGGGTGAGAGATGGTGGATGGTGGACGGGGGATGGTGGACGGGGATGGTGGACGGGGGTGAGGGACGGGGATGGTGGACGGGGGTGAGGGACGGGGGATGGTGGACGGTGGACGGGGGATGGTGGACGGGGGATGGTGGACGGGGGTGAGAGACGGGGGTGAGGGACGGGGGATGGTGGACGGGGTGAGAGACGGGGGTGAGGGACGGGGGATGGTGGACGGGGGTGAGAGACGGGGGTGAGGGACGGGGGATGGTGGACGGGGGTGAGAGACGGGGGTGAGGGACGGGGGATGGTGGACGGGGGTGAGAGACGGGGGTGAGGGACGGGGGATGGTGGACGGGGGTGAGAGACGGGGGTGAGGGACGGGGGATGGTGGACGGGGGTGAGAGACGGGGGTGAGGGACGGGGGATGGTGGACGGGGGTGAGAGACAGGGGTGAGGGACGGGGGATGGTGGACGGGGGTGAGAGACGGGGGTGAGGGACGGTGGATGGTGGACGGGGGTGAGGGACGGGGGTCAGGGACGGTGGATGGTGGACGGGGGTGAGGGACGGGGGTGAGGGACAGGGGTGAGGGACGGTGGATGGTGGACGGGGGATGATGGACGGGGGTGAGGGACGGTGGATGGTGGACGGGGGTGAGGGACGGGAGTGAGGGACGGTGGATGGTGGACGGGGATGGTGGACGGGGGATGGTGGACGGGGGATGGTGGACGGTGGTGAGGGACGGGGGATGGCGGACGGGGGTGAGGGACGGTGGATGGTGGACGGGGGATGGTGGACGGGGGATGGTGGAAACCATGTGAAACATGGAACACTTCACATGTTTAGTTTCATGTTATCAATCAATCAATCACATTTATTTATAAAGCCCTTCTTACATCAGCTTATGTCACAAAGTGCCGTACAGAAATCCAGCCAAAAACCCCAAACAGCAAGCAATGCAGGTGTAGAAGCACGGTGGCTAGGAAAAACTCCTTAGAAAGGCCAGAACATAGAAAGAAACCTAGAGAGGAACCAGGCTATGAGGGGTGGCCAGTCATCTTCTGGCATGGACAAGATGTTCAAATGTTCATAAATGACCAGCAGGGTCAAATAATAATAATCACAGTGGTTGTCGAAGGTGCAACAGGTCAGCACCTCAGGAGTAAATGTCAGTTGGCTTTTCATAGCCGATCATTCAGAGTATCTCTACTGCTCCTGTTGTCTCTAGAGAGTTGAAAACAGCAGGTCTGGGACAGGTCAGGGTTCCATAGCCGCAGGCAGAACAGTTGAAACTGTAGCAGCAGCACGGCCAGGTGGACTGGGGACAGCAAGGAGTCATCAGGCCAGGTAGTCCTGAGGCATGGTCCTAGGGCTCAGATCCTCCGAGAGAGAGAGAGAAAGAAAGAAAGAGAGAAAGAGAGAAAAAGAGAGAGAGAATTAGAGAGAGCATACATAAATTCACACAGGACACCGGATAAGACAGGAGAAATACTCCAGATATAACAGACTGACCCTAGCCCTCCGACACATAAACTACTGCAGCATGTTGCTTTACATGTTGTCACATGCTATCACATTAACTCCACATGTGATCACATGTGAAAATCATGTGTTTTTTCCACAAGGGGAAGCAGGTTAACGTTTTACACAATTCAGATTCAACTACCGTCCATCTGAAACCTGCTCATGCCACCTTCTTGACATTATCTACGGTGTGTGTGTGTGTGTGTGTGTGTGTGTGTGTGTGTGTGTGTGCCAATGGACAGGACAGGATGGGGGTTTGGTGACTAATTCTGTCCAGAAATAAACCGCTATTATATTTAGATAAACAGGAGTCAGAGGTCAGGTGAGCCCATATGCGAGCTGGCTGCTTGGCTCTTTATCTGAATCTGGGCTTTAGGGTATCCTTGGCTGCTGGTGAAGTCAGGTTTCAGTTTGTCATTCAGGTTTTCACATTTGAATTTCATCCAAAGGTGCACTCCGTCATTTCTAAAATCTGAAATCTGCATTCAAAAGAACATGCCAGAAGAGACAATATAGCCAAATGAAGAGATAATAAAACCGCAGGTACAGGTAAAATCATACATACAGGTAAAACCACAGGTACAGGTAAAACCACAGGTACAGGTAAAACCACAGGTACTGTACAGCACAAGCTCTTTCAACTTACCATTACTTGACATGCATTGAGCACCGTCACATTGGTTTGCTTGTAAATACACCAACATCTCTTTCTCCCACTCAGTCAATAGCAGCAGGCTCTGATTGGATCAATGTGTTTGTTGCCGTCTGATTAGCTTGCTAAGTAGAGTGAAGGTAAGGCTGGTGTGAATGGTGGTGTGGAGTAATGACTGGCCAGGATGTTGGATTAGTAACAAAATTTACAGCATTAGTTACAGGTTCTGTTCTCAGTCTGTTTGGAATCTATGATCAGGCCACAAGTGATTTGGTTTTGGGTACAGTGTGTACAAAGATGTATTAGATAGTATGGTTTTGGGTACAGTATGTACAATGCTGTATTAGATAGTATGGTTTTGGGTACAGTATGTACAAAGCTGTATTAGATAGTATGGTTTTGGGCACGGTATGTACAAAGCTGTATCAGATAGTATGGTTTTGGGTACAGTATGTACAAAGCTGTATTAGATAGTATGGTTTTGGGTACAGTATGTACAAAGCTGTATCAGATAGTATGGTTTTGGATACAGTATGTACAAAGCTGTATCAGATAGTATGGAACATGTTGAGTAATGAGCCTCTCACACGAAGTGAATCTGCTATCAAGGAAGTAATGGTAATTTAGTATTTATTCCACAACAACATGTCTCTCTCTCTCTCTCTCCCTCTCTCTCTCGCTCTCTGTGTCTGCCTGCCTTGCTGGTGAAAAGGAGCCAGTCTGCGGTGTCCTGTTTCAGGCTGGCACGCTTTGCTGAGATGCTAATCTTTTCCTGGAATAGATTCAGATCTGAGTCAAAGGGCAGGAAGACTGATGTGAGATATGGTGTAATGTAGGAGCTGGGAGAGAGTGGGAGTTGCCTCCCCCTCTCTGGCTAGGTTGAAAATATACAGGTTAAGACAATGTAATAATTTCATGCCGTTGGGTTAGAAAATAAAAACATTCATTGGACCAGCGCCGTAGCTATGAGATTTATTTCGTAATTAAAGCCACGGGATCCTGCGAGTGGGAACGCTGGAACCAAGGAGCAGCATTTCCAGCCAGAGGAGAAATACAGATATTCTGTGGGCCCTGAATGATCGCTTTGTTCAGGCTGGTGAGTGGAAGACATCTTTTGATCTCCCATTGACAGAGCTTCCCCATTCAGCAGTATTGCACATAATTACTTATTTTAGGGAGCCATCAGAGAGGGCCAATTCACTCAATTGTTTTTCAAATGTCTGTCTATGGCTACCGGACAGAGTGCTGGGTGGGCTGGGTGGAGAGACTGCGTGGGGGGCCAGAGGTTCAGAGGAGTTGAGGAATCTGAGGTATGGGTGACACATGGGTAAGGAGGACAGGATGACAGAACCTCCTCTGTTGGGCCCATCAATGGCTCCTTCTCTGGTTTTGGTTCCTCTCAACCTGTAAAGGTGAAGGGGCTGCTGCACTGTTTTATTCATTCTCTCTGTCCCTTTCTCACTCACACACGCTCCCTATTTCTCTCTCTCTCACTCCTTTCTTCCTTCCCTCCCTCTCTCTCTAAAGCGGAAAGCTTCATGGATAGATTATGTTTCACACAGCTTATTGTCCTGTGGAACAAAAAGAAAGCTGATTCAGCTTTTGTGGAAATGCTAGGTGGAACCTGTACAGTCCAATTTTGATTTGCTTAATTGCACCTCACTGCTCTTGGGCACTTTCCATAATCAAAGGAAAGCTATTATCCCTTTCTGCCCATTTCTTTGTACTCTGTAGTTTCCATGGCACCATATGTTCAGAAAATGGTTCTCATCACCAATGTAGTGACTACATTACACCACACTCAGCTAAGGCTACTGTACAGGCCCAGTTGCTACAGTATAGAATTACATTATTTTGGGGGTCTTTTATTTACCTCTTCTCTTTCACTGTAAAAAGGACACCAATGAGCTTAATGGTCCATTGAGTATTTTAAGGATTACAATGAGCCTTTTCCCTGCCATCCATAAGCTTAATTTCTAAGCTTTATATGGCTGACCTAAAACCCCATCCTTTTGTGCCAAATACAGGGGAATTATTGGGATCTGCCACTTCAATGCGTGCAACTGTGTAAGAATTCACTTGTTTACAAATGTTCGAAATGTGATTTTGCGTAATGCACATCCGTCATTTTCCACCCGTCTAACATGTCTATTTTTGTTTCCCTCCTTCCCTTGGTAGCAGTAAATAACATTTATTTGCAAACCTCACCAAGAGAGGTGTTGAATACTTTCACAGTCAGAACAGCACTGTATCTTCCACCCAATCTCTATAGGCTATATACTGTATCTCTCTCCCATAGACAGATGTTGACAATTATGGCTCATCTGAAGAGTTGTAGGTATTCAAACTATGACTGGTGTTCAATATATCTATTGTCTGGCTGCTGTTCACTGTCTTGTGGTAATTTCAGCACTGCCTCTGGGTAGTTTGTGAGACACAAATACAGCTAGTGTTAGACACTGTGCCCTACTACAGCTAGTGTTAGACACTGTACCCTACTACAGCTAGTGTTAGACACTGTACCCTACTACAGCTAGTGTTAGACGCTGTACCCTACTACAGCTAGTGTTAGACTGTACCCTACTACAGCTAGTGTTAGACTGTACCCTACTACAGCTAGTGTTAGACACTGTACCCTACTACAGCTAGTGTTAGACTGTACCCTACTAATGCTAGTATTAGACACTGTACCGTACAACAGCTAGTGTTAGACTGTACCCTACTACAGCTAGTGTTAGACTGTGCCCTACTACAGCTAGTGTTAGACACTGTACACTACTACAGCTAGTGTTAGACACTGTACCCTACTACAGCTAGTGTTAGACTGTAGCCTACTACAGCTAGTGTTAGACACTGTACCATACTACAGCTAGTGTTAGACTGTACCCTACTACAACTAGTGTTAGACTGTACCCTACTACAGCTAGTGTTAGACTGTACCCTACTACAGCTAGTGTTAGACTGTACCCTACTACAGCTAGTGTTATACACTGTACCCTACTACAGCTAGTGTTAGACTGTACCCTACTACATCTAGTGTTAGACACTGTACCCTACTACAGCTAGTGTTAGACTGTACCCTACTACAGCTAGTGTTAGACTGTACCCTACTACAGCTAGCGTTAGACACTGTACCCTACTACAGCTAGTATTAGACACTGTACCCTACTACAGCTAAAGTTAGACAATGTACCCTACTACAGCTAGTGTTAGACACTGTACCCTACTACAGTTAGTGTTAGACACTGTACCCTACTACAGTTAGTGTTAGACTGTACCCTACTACAGCTAGTGTTAGACACTGTACACTACTACAGCTAGTGTTAGACTGTACCCTACTACAGCTAGCGTTAGACACTGTACCCTACTACAGCTAGTGTTAGACACTGTACCCTACTACAGTTAGTGTTAGACACTGTACCCTACTGCAGTTAGTGTTAGAAACTGTACCCTTCTACAGCTAGTGTTAGACTGTACCCTACTACAGCTAGTGTTAGACACTGTACCCTACTACAGCTAGTGTTAGACTGTAGCCTACTACAGCTAGTGTTAGACACTGTACCCTACTACAGCTAGTGTTAGGCTGTAGCCTACTACAGCTAGTGTTAGACACTGTACCCTACTACAGCTAGTGTTAGACTGTACCCTACTACAGCTAGTGCTATATACACTGTACCCTACTACAGCTAGTGTTAGACTGTAGCCTACTACAGCTAGTGTTAGACACTGTACCCTACTACAGCTAGTGTTAGATTGTACCCTACTACAGCTACTGTTAGACTGTGCCCTACTACAGCTAGTGTTAGATAATGTACCCTACTACAGCTAGTGTTAGACTGTACCGTACTACAGCTAGTATTAGACACTGTACCCTACTACAGCTAGTGTTAGACTCTACCCTACTACAGCTAGTGTTAGACTGTACCCTACAACAGCTAGTGTTAGACTGTACCCTACTACAGCTAGTGTTAGACTGTACCCTACTACAGCTAGTGTTAGACTGTACCCTACTACAGCTAGCGTTAGACACTGTACCCTACTACAGCTAGTGTTAGACACTGTACCCTACTACAGTTAGTGTTAGACACTGTACCCTACTACAGTTAGTGTTAGACTGTACCCTACTACAGTTAGTGTTAGACACTGTACCCTACTACAGCTAGTGTTAGACTGTACCCTACTACAGCTAGTGTTAGACACTGTACCCTACTACAGCTAGTGTTAGACACTGTACCCTACTACAGCTAGTGTTAGACACTGTACGCTACTACAGCTAGTTTTAGACACTGTACCCTACTACAGCTAGTGTTAGACACTGTACCCTACTACAGCTAGTGTTAGACACTGTACCCTACTACAGCTAGTGTTAGACTGTACCCTACTACAGCTAGTGTTAGACTGTACCTTACTACAGCTAGTGTTAAACACTGTACCCTACGACAGCTAGTGTTAGACACTGTACCCTACTACAGCTAGTGTTAGACACTGTACCCTACTACAGCTAGTGTTAGACTGTACCTTACTACAGCTAGTGTTAGACACTCTACCCTACTACAGCTAGTGTTAGACACTGTACCCTACTACAGCTAGTGTTAGACTGTACCGGACTACAGCTAGTGTTAGACTGTACCCTACTACAGCTAGTGTTATACTGTACCCTACTACAGCTAGTGTTAGACTGTACCATACTACAGCTAGTGTTAGACTGTACCCTACCTCAGCTAGTGTTATACACTGTACCCTACTACAGCTAGTGTTAGACTGTAGCCTACTACAGCTAGTGTTAGACACTGTACCCTACTACAGCTAGTGTTAGACACTGTACCCTACTACAGATAGTGTTAGACTGTACCGTACTACAACTAGTGTTAGACACTCTACCCTACTACAGCTAGTGTTAGACACTGTACCCTACTACAGCTAGTGTTAGACTGTACCGGACTACAGCTAGTGTTAGACTGTACCCTACTACAGCTAGTGTTATACTGTACCCTACTACAGCTAGTGTTAGACTGTACCCTACTACAGCTAGTGTTAGACTGTACCCTACCTCAGCTAGTGTTATACACTGTACCCTACTACAGCTAGTGTTAGACTGTAGCCTACTACAGCTAGTGTTAGACACTGTACACTACTACAGCTAGTGTTAGACTGTACCCTACTACAGCTAGTGTTAGACTGTACCCTACTACAGCTAGTGTTAGACACTGTACCCTACTACAGCTAGTCTTAAACTGTACCCTACTACAGCTAGTGTTAGACACTGTACCCTACTACAGCTAGTGTTAGACACTGTAACCTACTACAGCTAGTGTTAGACACTGTACCCTACTACAGCTAGTGTTAGACACTGTACCCTACTACAGCTAGTGTTAGACACTGAACCCTACTACAGCTAGTGTTAGACACTGTAACCCTACTACAGCTAGTGTTAGACATTGTACCCTACTACAGCTAGTGTTAGACTGTACCCTACTACAGCTAGTGTTAGACACTGTACCCTACTACAGCTAGTGTTAGACACTGTACCCTACTACAGCTAGTGTTAGACACTGTACCCTACTACAGCTAGTGTTAGACTGTACCTTACTACAGCTAGTGTTAGACACTGTACCCTACTACAGCTAGTGTTAGACACTGTACCCTACTACAGCTAGTGTTAGACTGTACCGTACTACAGCTAGTGTTAGACTGTACCCTACTACAGCTAGTGTTAGACTGTACCCTACTACAGCTAGTGTTAGACTGTACCCTACTACAGCTAGTGTTAGACTGTACCCTACCTCAGCTAGTGTTATACACTGTACCCTACTACAGCTAGTGTTAGACTGTAGCCTACTACAGCTAGTGTTAGACACTGTACCCTACTACAGCTAGTGTTAGACTGTACCCTACTACAGCTAGTGTTAGACACTGTACCCTACTACAGCTAGTGTTAGACTGTACCCTACTACAGCTAGTGTTAGACACTGTACCCTACTACAGCTAGTGTTAGACTGTACCCTACTACAGCTAGCGTTAGACACTGTACCCTACTACAGCTAGTGTTAGACACTGTACCCTACTACAGCTAGTGTTAGACACTGTACCCTACTACAGCTAGTGTTAGACTGTACCTTACTACAGCTAGTGTTAGACACTGTACCCTACTACAGCTAGTGTTAGACACTGTACCCTACTACAGCTAGTGTTAGACTGTACCGGACTACAGCTAGTGTTAGACTGTACCCTACTACAGCTAGTGTTATACTGTACCCTACTACAGCTAGTGTTAGACTGTACCCTACTACAGCTAGTGTTAGACTGTACCCTACCTCAGCTAGTGTTATACACTGTACCCTACTACAGCTAGTGTTAGACTGTAGCCTACTACAGCTAGTGTTAGACACTGTACACTACTACAGCTAGTGTTAGACTGTACCCTACTACAGCTAGTGTTAGACTGTACCCTACTACAGCTAGTGTTAGACACTGTACCCTACTACAGCTAGTGTTAAACTGTACCCTACTACAGCTAGTGTTAGACACTGTACCCTACTACAGCTAGTGTTAGACACTGTAACCTACTACAGCTAGTGTTAGACACTGTACCCTACTACAGCTAGTGTTAGACACTGTACCCTACTACAGCTAGTGTTAGACACTGTACCCTACTACAGCTAGTGTTAGACACTGTAACCCTACTACAGCTAGTGTTAGACACTGTACCCTACTACAGCTAGTGTTAGACTGTACCCTACTACAGCTAGTGTTAGACACTGTACCCTACTACAGCTAGTGTTAGACACTGTACCCTACTACAGCTAGTGTTAGACACTGTACCCTACTACAGCTAGTGTTAGACTGTACCTTACTACAGCTAGTTTTAGACACTGTACCCTACTACAGCTAGTGTTAGACACTGTACCCTACTACAGCTAGTGTTAGACTGTACCGTACTACAGCTAGTGTTAGACTGTACCCTACTACAGCTAGTGTTAGACTGTACCCTACTACAGCTAGTGTTAGACTGTACCCTACCTCAGCTAGTGTTATACACTGTACCCTACTACAGCTAGTGTTAGACTGTAGCCTACTACAGCTAGTGTTAGACACTGTACCCTACTACAGCTAGTGTTAGACTGTACCCTACTACAGCTAGTGTTAGACACTGTACCCTACTACAGCTAGTGTTAGACACTATACCCTACTACAGCTAGTGTTAGACACTGTACCCTACTACAGCTAGTGTTAGACTGTACCCTACTACAGCTAGTGTTAGACACTGTACCCTACTACAGCTAGTGTTAGACACTGTACCCTACTACAGCTAGTGTTAGACACTGTACCCTACTACAGCTAGTGTTAGACACTGTACCCTACTACAGCTAGTGTTAGACTGTACCTTACTACAGCTAGTGTTAGATACTGTACCCTACTACAGCTAGTGTTAGACACTGTACCCTACTACAGCTAGTGTTAGACTGTACCCTACTACAGCTAGTGTTAGACTGTACCCTACCTCAGCTAGTGTTGTACACTGTACCCTACTACAGCTAGTGTTAGACTGTAACCTACTACAGCTAGTGTTAGACACTGTACCCTACTACAGCTAGTGTTAGACTGTACCCTACTACAGCTAGTGTTAGACACTGTACCCTACTACAGCTAGTGTTCGACTGTACCCTACTACAGCTAGTGTTAGACTGTACCCTACTACAGCTAGTGTTAGACAATGTACCCTACTACAGCTAGTGTTAGACAATGTACCCTACTACAGCTAGTATTAGACACTGTACCCTACTACAGCTAGTGTTAGACACTGTACCCTACTACAGCTAGTGTTATACTGTACCTTACTACAGCTAGTGTTAGACACTGTACCCTACTACAGCTAGTGATAGACACTGTACCCTACTACAGCTAGTGTTAGACTGTACCGGACTACAGCTAGTGTTAGACTGTACCCTACTACAGCTAGTGTTATACTGTACCCTACTACAGCTAGTGTTAGACTGTACCCTACTACAGCTAGTGTTAGACTGTACCCTACCTCAGCTAGTGTTATACACTGTACCCTACTACAGCTAGTTTTAGACTGTAGCCTACTACAGCTAGTGTTAGACACTGTACACTACTACAGCTAGTGTTAGACTGTACCCTACTACAGCTAGTGTTAGACTGTACCCTACTACAGCTAGTGTTAGACACTGTACCCTACTACAGCTAGTGTTAAACTGTACCCTACTACAGCTAGTGTTAGACACTGTACCCTACTACAGCTAGTGTTAGACACTGTAACCTACTACAGCTAGTGTTAGACACTGTACCCTTTCTACAGCTAGTGTTAGACACTGTACCCTGCTACAGCTAGTGTTAGACACAGTACCCCACTACAGCTAGTGTTAGACACTGTAACCCTACTACAGCTAGTGTTAGACACTGTACCCTACTACAGCTAGTGTTAGACTGTACCCTACTACAGCTAGTGTTAGACACTGTACCCTACTACAGCTAGTGTTAGACACTGTACCCTACTACAGCTAGTGTTAGACACTGTACCCTACTACAGCTAGTGTTAGACACTGTACCCTACTACAGCTAGTGTTAGACTGTACCTTACTACAGCTAGTTTTAGACACTGTACCCTACTTCAGCTAGTGTTAGACACTGTCCCCTACTACAGCTAGTGTTAGACTGTACCGTACTACAGCTAGTGTTAGACTGTACCCTACTACAGCTAGTGTTAGACTGTACCCTACCACAGCTAGTGTTAGACTGTACCCTACTACAGCTAGTGTTAGACTGTACCCTACCTCAGCTAGTGTTATACACTGTACCCTACTACAGCTAGTGTTAGACTGTAGCCTACTACAGCTAGTGTTAGACACTGTACCCTACTACAGCTAGTGTTAGACTGTACCCTACTACAGCTAGTGTTAGACACTGTACCCTACTACAGCTAGTGTTAGACACTGTACCCTACTACAGCTAGTGTTAGACACTGTACCCTACTACAGCTAGTGTTAGACACTGTACCCTACTACAGATAGTGTTAGACACTGTACCCTACTACAGCTAGTGTTAGACTGTACCCTACTACAGCTAGTGTTAGACACTGTACCCTACTACAGCTAGTGTTAGACACTGTACCCTACTACAGCTAGTGTTAGACACTGTACCCTACTACAGCTAGTGTTAGACTGTACCCTACTACAGCTAGTGTTAGACACTGTACCCTACTACAGCTAGTGTTAGACACTGTACCCTACTACAGCTAGTGTTAGACTGTACCTTACTACAGCTAGTGTTAGACACTGTACCCTACTACAGCTAGTGATAGACACTGTACCCTACTACAGCTAGTGTTAGACTGTACCGGACTACAGCTAGTGTTAGACTGTACCCTACTACAGCTAGTGTTATACTGTACCCTACTACAGCTAGTGTTAGACTGTACCCTACTACAGCTAGTGTTAGACTGTACCCTACCTCAGCTAGTGTTATACACTGTACCCTACTACAGCTAGTGTTAGACTGTAGCCTACTACAGCTAGTGTTAGACACTGTACACTACTACAGCTAGTGTTAGACTGTACCCTACTACAGCTAGTGTTAGACTGTACCCTACTACAGCTAGTGTTAGACACTGTACCCTACTACAGCTAGTGTTAAACTGTACCCTACTACAGCTAGTGTTAGACACTGTACCCTACTACAGCTAGTGTTAGACACTGTAACCTACTACAGCTAGTGTTAGACACTGTACCCTACTACAGCTAGTGTTAGACACTGTACCCTACTACAGCTAGTGTTAGACACTGTACCCTACTACAGCTAGTGTTAGACACTGTAACCCTACTACAGCTAGTGTTAGACACTGTACCCTACTACAGCTAGTGTTAGACTGTACCCTACTACAGCTAGTGTTAGACACTGTACCCTACTACAGCTAGTGTTAGACACTGTACCCTACTACAGCTAGTGTTAGACACTGTACCCTACTACAGCTAGTGTTAGACACTGTACCCTACTACAGCTAGTGTTAGACTGTACCTTACTACAGCTAGTTTTAGACACTGTACCCTACTTCAGCTAGTGTTAGACACTGTACCCTACTACAGCTAGTGTTAGACTGTACCGTACTACAGCTAGTGTTAGACTGTACCCTACTACAGCTAGTGTTAGACTGTACCCTACTACAGCTAGTGTTAGACTGTACCCTACTACAGCTAGTGTTAGACTGTACCCTACCTCAGCTAGTGTTATACACTGTACCCTACTATAGCTAGTGTTAGACTGTAGCCTACTACAGCTAGTGTTAGACACTGTACCCTACTACAGCTAGTGTTAGACACTGTACCCTACTACAGCTAGTGTTAGACACTGTACCCTACTACAGCTAGTGTTAGACACTGTACCCTACTACAGCTAGTGTTAGACACTGTACCCTACTACAGCTAGTGTTAGACTGTACCCTACTACAGCTAGTGTTAGACACTGTACCCTACTACAGCTAGTGTTAGACACTGTACCCTACTACAGCTAGTGTTAGACACTGTACCCTACTACAGCTAGTGTTAGACTGTACCTTACTACAGCTAGTGTTAGACACTGTACCCTACTACAGCTAGTGTTAGACACTGTACCCTACTACAGCTAGTGTTAGACTGTACCTTACTACAGCTAGTTTTAGACACTGTACCCTACTTCAGCTAGTGTTAGACACTGTCCCCTACTACAGCTAGTGTTAGACTGTACCGTACTACAGCTAGTGTTAGACTGTACCCTACTACAGCTAGTGTTAGACTGTACCCTACCACAGCTAGTGTTAGACTGTACCCTACTACAGCTAGTGTTAGACTGTACCCTACCTCAGCTAGTGTTATACACTGTACCCTACTACAGCTAGTGTTAGACTGTAGCCTACTACAGCTAGTGTTAGACACTGTACCCTACTACAGCTAGTGTTAGACTGTACCCTACTACAGCTAGTGTTAGACAGTGTACCCTACTACAGCTAGTGTTAGACACTGTACCCTACTACAGCTAGTGTTAGACACTGTACCCTACTACAGCTAGTGTTAGACACTGTACCCTACTACAGATAGTGTTAGACACTGTACCCTACTACAGCTAGTGTTAGACTGTACCCTACTACAGCTAGTGTTAGACACTGTACCCTACTACAGCTAGTGTTAGACACTGTACCCTACTACAGCTAGTGTTAGACACTGTACCCTACTACAGCTAGTGTTAGACTGTACCCTACTACAGCTAGTGTTAGACACTGTACCCTACTACAGCTAGTGTTAGACACTGTACCCTACTACAGCTAGTGTTAGACTGTACCTTACTACAGCTAGTGTTAGACACTGTACCCTACTACAGCTAGTGATAGACACTGTACCCTACTACAGCTAGTGTTAGACTGTACCGGACTACAGCTAGTGTTAGACTGTACCCTACTACAGCTAGTGTTATACTGTACCCTACTACAGCTAGTGTTAGACTGTACCCTACTACAGCTAGTGTTAGACTGTACCCTACCTCAGCTAGTGTTATACACTGTACCCTACTACAGCTAGTGTTAGACTGTAGCCTACTACAGCTAGTGTTAGACACTGTACACTACTACAGCTAGTGTTAGACTGTACCCTACTACAGCTAGTGTTAGACTGTACCCTACTACAGCTAGTGTTAGACACTGTACCCTACTACAGCTAGTGTTAAACTGTACCCTACTACAGCTAGTGTTAGACACTGTACCCTACTACAGCTAGTGTTAGACACTGTAACCTACTACAGCTAGTGTTAGACACTGTACCCTACTACAGCTAGTGTTAGACACTGTACCCTACTACAGCTAGTGTTAGACACTGTACCCTACTACAGCTAGTGTTAGACACTGTAACCCTACTACAGCTAGTGTTAGACACTGTACCCTACTACAGCTAGTGTTAGACTGTACCCTACTACAGCTAGTGTTAGACACTGTACCCTACTACAGCTAGTGTTAGACACTGTACCCTACTACAGCTAGTGTTAGACACTGTACCCTACTACAGCTAGTGTTAGACACTGTACCCTACTACAGCTAGTGTTAGACTGTACCTTACTACAGCTAGTTTTAGACACTGTACCCTACTTCAGCTAGTGTTAGACACTGTACCCTACTACAGCTAGTGTTAGACTGTACCGTACTACAGCTAGTGTTAGACTGTACCCTACTACAGCTAGTGTTAGACTGTACCCTACTACAGCTAGTGTTAGACTGTACCCTACTACAGCTAGTGTTAGACTGTACCCTACCTCAGCTAGTGTTATACACTGTACCCTACTATAGCTAGTGTTAGACTGTAGCCTACTACAGCTAGTGTTAGACACTGTACCCTACTACAGCTAGTGTTAGACACTGTACCCTACTACAGCTAGTGTTAGACACTGTACCCTACTACAGCTAGTGTTAGACACTGTACCCTACTACAGCTAGTGTTAGACACTGTACCCTACTACAGCTAGTGTTAGACTGTACCCTACTACAGCTAGTGTTAGACACTGTACCCTACTACAGCTAGTGTTAGACACTGTACCCTACTACAGCTAGTGTTAGACACTGTACCCTACTACAGCTAGTGTTAGACTGTACCTTATTACAGCTAGTGTTAGACACTGTACCCTACTACAGCTAGTGTTAGACACTGTACCCTACTACAGCTAGTGTTAGACTGTACCCTACTACAGCTAGTGTTAGAAACTGTACCCTACTACAGCTAGTGTTAGACACTGTACCCTACTACAGCTAGTGTTAGACTGTACCCTACTACAGCTAGTGTTAGACTGTACCCTACCTCAGCTAGTGTTGTACACTGTACCCTACTACAGCTAGTGTTAGACTGTAACCTAGTACAGCTAGTGTTAGACACTGTACCCTACTACAGCTAGTGTTAGACTGTACCCTACTACAGCTAGTGTTAGACACTGTACCCTACTACAGCTAGTGTTCGACTGTACCCTACTACAGCTAGTGTTAGACAATGTACCCTACTACAGCTAGTGTTACACTGTACCCTACTACAGCTAGTGTTAGACACTGTACCCTACTACAGCTAATGTTAGACTGTACCTTACTACAGCTAGTGTTAGACACTGTACCCTACTACAGCTAGTGTTTGACACTGTACCCTACTACAGCTAGTGTTAGACTGTACCGGACTACAGCTAGTGTTAGACTGTACCCTACTACAGCTAGTGTTAGACTGTACCCTACTACAGCTAGTGTTAGACTGTACCCTACTACAGCTAGTGTTAGACTGTAGCCTACTACAGCTAGTGTTAGACACTGTACCCTACTACAGCTAGTGTTAGACTGTAGCCTACTACAGCTAGTGTTAGACACTGTACCCTACTACAGCTAGTGTTAGACTGTACCCTACTACAGCTAGTGTTAGACTGTACCCTACTACAGCTAGTGTTAGACACTGTACCCTACTACAGCTAGTGTTACACTGTACCCTACTACAGCTAGTGTTAGACTTTGTACCCTACTACAACTAGTGTTACACTGTACCCTACTACAGTTAGTGTTAGACACTGTACCCTACTACAGCTAGTGTTAGACAGTACCCTACTACAGCTAGTGTTAGACACTGTACCCTACTACAGCTAGTGTTAGACTGTAACCTACTACAGCTAGTGTTAGACACTGTACCCTACTACAGCTAGTGTTAGACTGTACCCTACTGAAGCTAGTGTTAGACACTGTACCCTACTACAGCTAGTGTTAGACTGTACCCTACTACAGCTAGCGTTAGACACTGTACCCTACTACAGCTAGTGTTACACTGTACCCTACTACAGTTAGTGTTAGACACTGTACCCTACTACAGCTAGTGTTAGACTGTACCCTACTACAGCTAGTGTTAGACTGTACCTTACTACAGCTAGTGTTAGACACTGTACCCTACTACAGCTAGTGTGAGACACTGTACCCTACTATAGCTAGTGTCAGACTCTGTACCCTACTACAGCTAGTGTTAGACTGTACCCTACTACAGCTAGTGTTAGACACGGTACCCTACTACAGCTAGTGTTAGACTGTACCCTACTACAGCTAGTGTTAGACACTGTACCCTACTACAGCTAGTGTTAGACACTGTACCCTACTACAGCTAGTGTTAGACACTGTACCCTACTACAGCTAGTGTTAGACTGTACCCTACTACAGCTAGTGTTAGACACTGTACCCTACTACAGCTAGTGTTAGACACTGTACCCTACTACAGCTAGTGTTAGACACTGTACCCTACTACAGCTAGTGTTAGACACTGTACCCTACTACAGCTAGTGTTAGACACTGTACCCTACTACAGCTAGTGTTAGACTGTACCCTACTACAGCTAGTGTTAGACTGTACCTTACTACAGCTAGTGTTAGACACTGTACCCTACTACAGCTAGTGTGAGACACTGTACCCTACTATAGCTAGTGTCAGACTCTGTACCCTACTACAGCTAGTGTTAGACTGTACCCTACTACAGCTAGTGTTAGACACGGTACCCTACTACAGCTAGTGTTAGACTGTAGCCTACTACAGCTAGTGTTAGACACTGTACCGTACTAAGCTAGTGTTAGACTGTACCCTACTACAGCTAGTGTTAGACACTGTACCCTACTACAGCTAGTGTTAGAAACTGTACCCTACTACAGCTAGTGTTAGACACTGTACCCTACTACAGCTAGTGTTAGACTGTAGCCTACTACAGCTAGTGTTAGACACTGTACCCTACTACAGCTAGTGTTAGACTGTACCCTACTACAGCTAGTGTTAGACACTGTACCCTACTACAGCTAGTGTTAGACACTGTACCCTACTACAGCTAGTGTTAGACACTGTACCCTACTACAGCTAGTGTTAGACTGTACCCTACTACAGCTAGTGTTAGACACTGTACCCTACTACAGTTAGTGTTAGACACTGTACCCTACTACAGCTAGTGTTAGACACTGTACCCTACTACAGCTAGTGTTAGACACTGTACCCTACTACAGCTAGTGTTAGACTGTACCCTACTACAGCTAGTGTTAGACACGGTACCCTACTACAGCTAGTGTTAGACTGTAGCCTACTACAGCTAGTGTTAGACACTGTACCGTACTAAGCTAGTGTTAGACTGTACCCTACTACAGCTAGTGTTAGACACTGTACCCTACTACAGCTAGTGTTAGAAACTGTACCCTACTACAGCTAGTGTTAGACACTGTACCCTACTACAGCTAGTGTTAGACTGTAGCCTACTACAGCTTGTGTTAGACACTGTACCCTACTACAGCTAGTGTTAGACTGTACCCTACTACAGCTAGTGTTAGACACTGTACCCTACTACAGCTAGTGTTAGACACTGTACCCTACTACAGCTAGTGTTAGACACTGTACCCTACTACAGCTAGTGTTAGACTGTACCCTACTACAGCTAGTGTTAGACACTGTACCCTACTACAGCTAGTGTTAGACACTGTACCCTACTACAGCTAGTGTTAGACACTGTACCCTACTACAGCTAGTGTTAGACACTGTACCCTACTACAGCTAGTGTTAGACTGTACCTTACTACAGCTAGTGTTAGACACTGTACCCTACTACAGCTAGTGTTAGACACTGTACCCTACTACAGCTAGTGTTAGACACTGTACCCTACTACAGCTAGTGTTAGACTGTACCCTACTACAGCTAGTGTTAGACTGTACCCTACTACAGCTAGTGTTAGACAATGTACCCTACTACAGCTAGTGTTTGACACTGTACCCTACTACAGCTAGTGTTAGAAACTGTACCCTACTACAGCTAGTGTTAGACACTGTACCCTACTACAACTAGTGTTAGACTGTAGCCTACTACAGCTAGTGTTAGACACTGTACCCTACTACAGCTAGTGTTAGACTGTACCCTACTACAGCTAGTGTTAGACACTGTACCCTACTACAGCTAGTGTTAGACACTGTACCCTACTACAGCTAGTGTTAGACACTGTCCCCTACTACAGCTAGTGTTAGACTGTACCCTACTACAGCTAGTGTTAGACACTGTACCCTACTACAGCTAGTGTTAGACACTGTACCCTACTACAGCTAGTGTTAGACACTGTACCCTACTACAGCTAGTGTTAGACACTGTACCCTACTACAGCTAGTGTTAGACTGTACCTTACTACAGCTAGTGTTAGACACTGTACCCTACTACAGCTAGTGTTAGACTGTACCCTACTACAGCTAGTGTTAGACTGTACCGGACTACAGCTAGTGTTAGACTGTACCCTACTACAGCTAGTGTTAGACTGTACCCTACTACAGCTAGTGTTAGACTGTACCCTACTACAGCTAGTGTTAGACTGTACCCTACCTCAGCTAGTGTTATACACTGTACCCTACTACAGCTAGTGTTAGACTGTAACCTACTACAGCTAGTGTTAGACACTGTGCCCTACTACAGCTAGTGTTAGACTGTACCCTACTACAGCTAGTGTTAGACTGTACCCTACTACAGCTAGTGTTAGACACTGTACCCTACTACAGCTAGTGTTAGACTGTACCCTACTACAGCTAGTGTTAGACTGTACCCTACTACAGCTAGTGTTAGACTGTACCCTACTACAGCTAGTGTTAGACAATGTACCCTACTACAGCTAGTGTTAGACACTGTAGCCTACTACAGCTAGTGTTAGACACTGTACCCTACTACAGCTAGTGTTAGACTGTACCTTACTACAGCTAGTGTTAGACACTGTACCCTACTACAGCTAGTGTTTGACACTGTACCCTACTACAGCTAGTGTTAGACTGTACCGGACTACAGCTAGTGTTAGACTGTACCCTACTACAGCTAGTGTTAGACTGTACCCTACTACAGCTAGTGTTAGACTGTACCCTACTACAGCTAGTGTTAGACTGTACCCTACTACAGCTAGTGTTAGACTGTACCCAAGTACAGCTAGTGTTATACACTGTACCCTACTACAGGTAGTGTTAGACTGTAGCCTACTACAGCTAGTGTTAGACACTGTACCCTACTACAGCTAGTGTTAGACTGTACCCTACTACAGCTAGTGTTAGACTGTACCCTACTACAGCTAGTGTTAGACACTGTACCCTACTACAGCTAGTGTTACACTGTACCCTACTACAGCTAGTGTTAGACACTGTACCCTACTACAGCTAGTGTTAAACTGTACCCTACTACAGCTAGTGTTAGACACTGTACCCTACTACAGCTAGTGTTAGAAACTGTACCCTACTACAGCTAGTGTTAGACACTGTACCCTACTACAACTAGTGTTAGACTGTAGCCTACTACAGCTAGTGTTAGACACTGTACCCTACTACAGCTAGTGTTAGACTGTACCCTACTACAGCTAGTGTTAGACACTGTACCCTACTACAGCTAGTGTTAGACACTGTACCCTACTACAGCTAGTGTTAGACACTGTCCCCTACTACAGCTAGTGTTAGACTGTACCCTACTACAGCTAGTGTTAGACACTGTACCCTACTACAGCTAGTGTTAGACACTGTACCCTACTGCAGCTAGTGTTAGACACTGTACCCTACTACAGCTAGTGTTAGACTGTACCTTACTACAGCTAGTGTTAGACACTGTACCCTACTACAGCTAGTGTTAGACTGTACCCTACTACAGCTAGTGTTAGACTGTACCGGACTACAGCTAGTGTTAGACTGTACCCTACTACAGCTAGTGTTAGACTGTACCCTACTACAGCTAGTGTTAGACTGTACCCTACTACAGCTAGTGTTAGACTGTACCCTACCTCAGCTAGTGTTATACACTGTACCCTACTACAGCTAGTGTTAGACTGTAACCTACTACAGCTAGTGTTAGACACTGTGCCCTACTACAGCTAGTGTTAGACTGTACCCTACTACAGCTAGTGTTAGACTGTACCCTACTACAGCTAGTGTTAGACACTGTACCCTACTACAGCTAGTGTTAGACTGTACCCTACTACAGCTAGTGTTAGACTGTACCCTACTACAGCTAGTGTTAGACTGTACCCTACTACAGCTAGTGTTAGACAATGTACCCTACTACAGCTAGTGTTAGACACTGTAGCCTACTACAGCTAGTGTTAGACACTGTACCCTACTACAGCTAGTGTTAGACTGTACCTTACTACAGCTAGTGTTAGACACTGTACCCTACTACAGCTAGTGTTTGACACTGTACCCTACTACAGCTAGTGTTAGACTGTACCGGACTACAGCTAGTGTTAGACTGTACCCTACTACAGCTAGTGTTAGACACTGTACCCTACTACAGCTAGTGTTTGACACTGTTCCCTACTACAGCTAGTGTTAGACCCTGTACCCTACTACAGCTAGTGTTAGACACTGTACCCTACTACAGCTAGTGTTAGACACTGTACCCTACTACAGCTAGTGTTAGACACTGTACCCTACTACAGCTAGTGTTAGACTGTAGCCTACTACAGCTAGTGTTAGACACTGTACCCTACTACAGCTAGTGTTAGACTGTACCCTACTACAGCTAGTGTTAGACTGTACCCTACTGCAGCTAGTGTTACACACTGTACCCTACTACAGCTAGTGTTAGACTGTACCCTACTACAGCTAGTGTTAGAATGTACCCTACTACAGCTAGTGTTACACTGTACCCTACTACAGTTAGTGTTAGACACTGTACCCTACTACAGCTAGTGTTAGACACTGTACCCTACTACAGCTAGTGTTTGACACTGTTCCCTACTACAGCTAGTGTTAGACCCTGTACCCTACTACAGCTAGTGTTAGACTCTGTACCCTACTACAGCAATTTTTAGACACTGTACCCTACAACAGCTAGTGTTAGACACTGTACCCTACTACAGCTAGTGTTAGACTGTAGCCTACTACAGCTAGTGTTAGACTGTACCCTACTACAGCTAGTGTTAGACTGTACCCTACCTCAGCTAGTGTTATACACTGTACCCTACTACAGCTAGTGTTAGACTGTAGCCTACTACAGCTAGTGTTAGACACTGTACCGTACTAAGCTAGTGTTAGACTGTACCCTACTACAGCTAGTGTTAGACACTGTACCCTACTACAGCTAGTGTTAGAAACTGTACCCTACTACAGCTAGTGTTAGACACTGTACCCTACTACAGCTAGTGTTAGACTGTACCCTACTACAGCTAGTGTTAGACTGTACCCTACTACAGCTAGTGTTAGACACTGTACCCTACTACAGCTAGTGTTACACTGTACCCTACTACAGCTAGTGTTAGACACTGTACCCTACTACAGCTAGTGTTAAACTGTACCCTACTACAGTTAGTGTTAGACACTGTACTCTACTACAGCTAGTGTTAGACAGTACCCTACTACAGCTAGTGTTAGACTGTACCTTACTACAGCTAGTGTTAGACACTGTACCCTACTACAGCTAGTGTGAGACACTGTACCCTACTACAGCTAGTGTTAGACACTGTACCCTACTACAGCTAGTGTTTGACACTGTTCCCTACTACAGCTAGTGTTAGACCCTGTACCCTACTACAGCTAGTGTTAGACACTGTACCCTACCACAGCTAGTGTTAGACACTGTACCCTACTACAGCTAGTGTTAGACACTGTACCCTACTACAGCTAGTGTTAGACTGTAGCCTACTACAGCTAGTGTTAGACACTGTACCCTACTACAGCTAGTGTTAGACTGTACCCTACTATAGCTAGTGTTAGACTGTACCCTACTGCAGCTAGTGTTAGACACTGTACCCTACTACAGCTAGTGTTAGACTGTACCCTACTACAGTTAGTGTTAGACACTGTACCCTACTACAGCTAGTGTTAGACTGTACCCTACTACAGCTAGTGTTAGAATGTACCTTACTACAGCTAGTGTTAGACACTGTACCCTACTACAGCTAGTGTGAGACAATGTACCCTACTATAGCTAGTGTTAGACACTGTACCCTACTACAGCTAGTGTTTGACACTGTTCCCTACTACAGCTAGTGTTAGACCCTGTACCCTACTACATCTAGTGTTAGACTCTGTACCCTACTACAGCTAGTGTTAGACACTGTACCCTACTACAGCTAGTGTTAGACTGTACCTTACTACAGCTAGTGTGAGACACTGTACCCTACTACAGCTAGTGTTAGACACTGTACCCTACTACAGCTAGTGTTTGACACTGTTCCCTACTACAGCTAGTGTTAGACCCTGTACCCTACTACAGCTAGTGTTAGACACTGTACCCTACTACAGCTAGTGTTAGACACTGTACCCTACTACAGCTAGTGTTAGACACTGTACCCTACTACAGCTAGTGTTAGACTGTAGCCTACTACAGCTAGTGTTAGACACTGTACCCTACTACAGCTAGTGTTAGACTGTACCCTACTACAGCTAGTGTTAGACTGTACCCTACTGCAGCTAGTGTTACACACTGTACCCTACTACAGCTAGTGTTAGACTGTACCCTACTACAGCTAGTGTTAGAATGTACCCTACTACAGCTAGTGTTACACTGTACCCTACTACAGTTAGTGTTAGACACTGTACCCTACTACAGCTAGTGTTAGACACTGTACCCTACTACAGCTAGTGTTTGACACTGTTCCCAACTACAGCTAGTGTTAGACCCTGTACCCTACTACAGCTAGTGTTAGACTGTAGCCTACTACAGCTAGTCTTAGACACTGTACCCTACTACAGCTAGTGTTAGACTGTACCCTACTACAGCTAGTGTTAGACTGTACCCTACTACAGCTAGTGTTAGACACTGTACCCTACTACAGCTAGTGTTACACTGTACCCTACTACAGCTAGTGTTAGACACTGTACCCTACTACAGCTAGTGTTAAACTGTACCCTACTACAGTTAGTGTTAGACACTGTACTCTACTACAGCTAGTGTTAGACAGTACCCTACTACAGCTAGTGTTAGACTGTACCTTACTACAGCTAGTGTTAGACACTGTACCCTACTACAGCTAGTGTGAGACACTGTACCCTACTACAGCTAGTGTGAGACACTGTACCCTACTACAGCTAGTGTTAGACACTGTACCCTACTACAGCTAGTGTTTGACACTGTTCCCTACTACAGCTAGTGTTAGACCCTGTACCCTACTACAGCTAGTGTTAGACACTGTACCCTACCACAGCTAGTGTTAGACACTGTTCCCTACTACAGCTAGTGTTAGACACTGTACCCTACTACAGCTAGTGTTAGACTGTAGCCTACTACAGCTAGTGTTAGACACTGTACCCTACTACAGCTAGTGTTAGACTGTACCCTACTATAGCTAGTGTTAGACTGTACCCTACTGCAGCTAGTGTTAGACACTGTACCCTACTACAGCTAGTGTTAGACTGTACCCTACTACAGTTAGTGTTAGACACTGTACCCTACTACAGCTAGTGTTAGACTGTACCCTACTACAGCTAGTGTTAGAATGTACCTTACTACAGCTAGTGTTAGACACTGTACCCTACTACAGCTAGTGTGAGACACTGTACCCTACTATAGCTAGTGTTAGACACTGTACCCTACTACAGCTAGTGTTTGACACTGTTCCCTACTACAGCTAGTGTTAGACCCTGTACCCTACTACAGCTAGTGTTAGACTCTGTACCCTACTACAGCTAGTGTTAGACACTGTACCCTACTACAGCTAGTGTTAGACACTGTACCCTACTACAGCTAGTGTTAGACTGTAGCCTACTACAGCTAGTGTTAGACTGTACCCTACTACAGCTAGTGTTAGACTGTACCCTACCTCAGCTAGTGTTATACACTGTACCCTACTACAGCTAGTGTTAGACTGTAGCCTACTACAGCTAGTGTTAGACACTGCACCCTACTACAGCTAGTGTTAGACTGTACCCTACTACAGCTAGTGTTAGACACTGTACCCTACTACAGCTAGTGTTAGACTGTAGCCTACTACAGCTAGTGTTAGACACTGTACCCTACTACAGCTAGTGTTAGACTGTACCCTACTACAGCTAGTGTTAGACACTGTACCCTACTACAGCTAGTGTTACACTGTACCCTACTACAGTTAGTGTTAGACACTGTACCCTACTACAGCTAGTGTTAGACAGTACCCTACTACAGCTAGTGTTAGACTGTACCTTACTACAGCTAGTGTGAGACACTGTACCCTACTACAGCTAGTGTTAGACACTGTACCCTACTACAGCTAGTGTTTGACACTGTTCCCTACTACAGCTAGTGTTAGACCCTGTACCCTACTACAGCTAGTGTTAGACACTGTACCCTACTACAGCTAGTGTTAGACACTGTACCCTACTACAGCTAGTGTTAGACACTGTACCCTACTACAGCTAGTGTTAGACTGTAGCCTACTACAGCTAGTGTTAGACACTGTACCCTACTACAGCTAGTGTTAGACTGTACCCTACTACAGCTAGTGTTAGACTGTACCCTACTGCAGCTAGTGTTACACACTGTACCCTACTACAGCTAGTGTTAGACTGTACCCTACTACAGCTAGTGTTAGAATGTACCCTACTACAGCTAGTGTTACACTGTACCCTACTACAGTTAGTGTTAGACACTGTACCCTACTACAGCTAGTGTTAGACACTGTACCCTACTACAGCTAGTGTTTGACACTGTTCCCTACTACAGCTAGTGTTAGACCCTGTACCCTACTACAGCTAGTGTTAGACTCTGTACCCTACTACAGCAATTTTTAGACACTGTACCCTACTACAGCTAGTGTTAGACACTGTACCCTACTACAGCTAGTGTTAGACTGTAGCCTACTACAGCTAGTGTTAGACTGTACCCTACTACAGCTAGTGTTAGACTGTACCCTACCTCAGCTAGTGTTATACACTGTACCCTACTACAGCTAGTGTTAGACTGTAGCCTACTACAGCTAGTGTTAGACACTGTACCGTACTAAGCTAGTGTTAGACTGTACCCTACTACAGCTAGTGTTAGACACTGTACCCTACTACAGCTAGTGTTAGAAACTGTACCCTACTACAGCTAGTGTTAGACACTGTACCCTACTACAGCTAGTGTTAGACTGTACCCTACTACAGCTAGTGTTAGACTGTACCCTACTACAGCTAGTGTTAGACAATGTACCCTACTACAGCTAGTGTTACACTGTACCCTACTACAGCTAGTGTTAGACACTGTACCCTACTACAGCTAGTGTTAAACTGTACCCTACTACAGTTAGTGTTAGACACTGTACTCTACTACAGCTAGTGTTAGACAGTACCCTACTACAGCTAGTGTTAGACTGTACCTTACTACAGCTAGTGTTAGACACTGTACCCTACTACAGCTAGTGTGAGACACTGTACCCTACTACAGCTAGTGTTAGACACTGTACCCTACTACAGCTAGTGTTTGACACTGTTCCCTACTACAGCTAGTGTTAGACCCTGTACCCTACTACAGCTAGTGTTAGACACTGTACCCTACCACAGCTAGTGTTAGACACTGTACCCTACTACAGCTAGTGTTAGACACTGTACCCTACTACAGCTAGTGTTAGACTGTAGCCTACTACAGCTAGTGTTAGACACTGTACCCTACTACAGCTAGTGTTAGACTGTACCCTACTATAGCTAGTGTTAGACTGTACCCTACTGCAGCTAGTGTTAGACACTGTACCCTACTACAGCTAGTGTTAGACTGTACCCTACTACAGTTAGTGTTAGACACTGTACCCTACTACAGCTAGTGTTAGACTGTACCCTACTACAGCTAGTGTTAGAATGTACCTTACTACAGCTAGTGTTAGACACTGTACCCTACTACAGCTAGTGTGAGACACTGTACCCTACTATAGCTAGTGTTAGACACTGTACCCTACTACAGCTAGTGTTTGACACTGTTCCCTACTACAGCTAGTGTTAGACCCTGTACCCTACTACAGCTAGTGTTAGACTCTGTACCCTACTACAGCTAGTGTTAGACACTGTACCCTACTACAGCTAGTGTTAGACACTGTACCCTACTACAGCTAGTGTTAGACTGTAGCCTACTACAGCTAGTGTTAGACTGTACCCTACTACAGCTAGTGTTAGACTGTACCCTACCTCAGCTAGTGTTATACACTGTACACTACTACAGCTAGTGTTAGACTGTAGCCTACTACAGCTAGTGTTAGACACTGCACCCTACTACAGCTAGTGTTAGACTGTACCCTACTACAGCTAGTGTTAGACACTGTACCCTACTACAGCTAGTGTTAGACTGTAGCCTACTACAGCTAGTGTTAGACACTGTACCCTACTACAGCTAGTGTTAGACTGTACCCTACTACAGCTAGTGTTAGACACTGTACCCTACTACAGCTAGTGTTACACTGTACCCTACTACAGTTAGTGTTAGACACTGTACCCTACTACAGCTAGTGTTAGACAGTACCCTACTACAGCTAGTGTTAGACTGTACCTTACTACAGCTAGTGTGAGACACTGTACCCTACTACAGCTAGTGTTAGACACTGTACCCTACTACAGCTAGTGTTTGACACTGTTCCCTACTACAGCTAGTGTTAGACCCTGTACCCTACTACAGCTAGTGTTAGACACTGTACCCTACTACAGCTAGTGTTAGACACTGTACCCTACTACAGCTAGTGTTAGACACTGTACCCTACTACAGCTAGTGTTAGACTGTAGCCTACTACAGCTAGTGTTAGACACTGTACCCTACTACAGCTAGTGTTAGACTGTACCCTACTACAGCTAGTGTTAGACTGTACCCTACTGCAGCTAGTGTTAGACACTGTACCCTACTACAGCTAGTGTTAGACTGTACCCTACTACAGCTAGTGTTAGAATGTACCCTACTACAGCTAGTGTTACACTGTACCCTACTACAGTTAGTGTTAGACACTGTACCCTACTACAGCTAGTGTTAGACACTGTACCCTACTACAGCTAGTGTTTGACACTGTTCCCTACTACAGCTAGTGTTAGACCCTGTACCCTACTACAGCTAGTGTTAGACTCTGTACCCTACTACAGCAATTTTTAGACACTGTACCCTACTACAGCTAGTGTTAGACACTGTACCCTACTACAGCTAGTGTTAGACTGTAGCCTACTACAGCTAGTGTTAGACTGTACCCTACTACAGCTAGTGTTAGACTGTACCCTACCTCAGCTAGTGTTATACACTGTACCCTACTACAGCTAGTGTTAGACTGTAGCCTACTACAGCTAGTGTTAGACACTGTACCGTACTAAGCTAGTGTTAGACTGTACCCTACTACAGCTAGTGTTAGACACTGTACCCTACTACAGCTAGTGTTAGAAACTGTACCCTACTACAGCTAGTGTTAGACACTGTACCCTACTACAGCTAGTGTTAGACTGTAGCCTACTACAGCTAGTGTTAGACACTGTACCCTACTACAGCTAGTGTTAGACTGTACCCTACTACAGCTAGTGTTAGACACTGTACCCTACTACAGCTAGTGTTAGACACTGTACCCTACTACAGCTAGTGTTAGACACTGTACCCTACTACAGCTAGTGTTAGACTGTACCCTACTACAGCTAGTGTTAGACACTGTACCCTACTACAGCTAGTGTTAGACACTGTACCCTACTACAGCTAGTGTTAGACTCTGTACCCTACTACAGCTAGTGTTAGACTGTACCCTACTACAGCTAGTGTTAGACTGTACCCTACTACAGCTAGTGTTAGACACTGTACCCTACTACAGCTAGTGTTACACTGTACCCTACTACAGCTAGTGTTAGACACTGTACCCTACTACAGCTAGTGTTAAACTGTACCCTACTACAGTTAGTGTTAGACACTGTACTCTACTACAGCTAGTGTTAGACAGTACCCTACTACAGCTAGTGTTAGACTGTACCTTACTACAGCTAGTGTTAGACACTGTACCCTACTACAGCTAGTGTGAGACACTGTACCCTACTACAGCTAGTGTTAGACACTGTACCCTACTACAGCTAGTGTTTGACACTGTTCCCTACTACAGCTAGTGTTAGACCCTGTACCCTACTACAGCTAGTGTTAGACACTGTACCCTACCACAGCTAGTGTTAGACACTGTACCCTACTACAGCTAGTGTTAGACACTGTACCCTACTACAGCTAGTGTTAGACTGTAGCCTACTACAGCTAGTGTTAGACACTGTACCCTACTACAGCTAGTGTTAGACACTGTACCCTACTACAGCTAGTGTTAGACTGTAGCCTACTACAGCTAGTGTTAGACACTGTACCCTACTACAGCTAGTTTTAGACTGTACCCTACTACAGCTAGTGTTAGACTGTACCCTACTACAGCTAGTGTTAGACACTGTACCCTACTACAGCTAGTGTTAGACACTGTAGCCTACTACAGCTAGTGTTAGACACTGTACCCTACTACAGTTAGTGTTAGACTGTACCTTACTACAGCTAGTGTTAGACACTGTACCCTACTACAGCTAGTGTTTGACACTGTAGCCTACTACAGCTAGTGTTAGACACTGTACCCTACTACAGCTAGTGTTAGACTGTACCTTACTACAGCTAGTGTTAGACACTGTACCCTACTACAGCTAGCGTTAGACACTGTACCCTACTACAGCTAGTGTTAGACTCTGTACCCTACTACAGCTAGTGTTAGACTGTACCTTACTACAGCTAGTGTTAGACACTGTACCCTACTACAGCTAGTGTGAGACACTGTACCCTACTACAGCTAGTGTTAGACACTGTACCCTACTACAGCTAGTGTTAGACACTGTACCCTAATACAGCTAGTGTTAGACTGTAGCCTACTACAGCTAGTGTTAGACTGTACCCTACTACAGCTAGTGTTAGACTGTACCCTACCTCAGCTAGTGTTATACACTGTACCCTACTACAGCTAGTGTTAGACTGTAGCCTACTACATCGAGTGTTAGATACTGTACCCTAATACAGCTAGTGTTAGACTGTACCCTACTACAGCTAGTGTTAGACTGTACCCTACTACAGCTAGTGTTAGACACTGTACCCTACTACAGCTAGTGTTAGACTGTAGCCTACTACAGCTAGTGTTAGATACTGTACCCTACTACAGCTAGTGTTAGACTGTACCCTACTACAGCTAGTGTTAGACTGTACCCTACTACAGCTAGTGTTAGACACTGTACCCTACTACAGCTAGTGTTAGACACTGTAGCCTACTACAGCTAGTGTTAGACACTGTACCCTACTACAGCTAGTGTTAGATTGTACCGGACTACAGCTAGTGTTAGACCGTACCCTACTACAGCTAGTGTTAGACTGTACCCTACTACAGCTAGTGTTAGACACTGTACCCTACTACAGCTAGTGTTAGACACTGTACCCTACTACAGCTAGTGTTAGACACTGTACCCTACTACAGCTAGTGTTAGACTGTAGCCTACTACAGCTAGTGTTAGACACTGTACCCTACTACAGCTAGTGTTAGACACTGTACCCTACTACAGCTAGTGTTAGACTGTAGCCTACTACAGCTAGTGTTAGACACTGTACCCTACTACAGCTAGTTTTAGACTGTACCCTACTACAGCTAGTGTTAGACTGTACCCTTCTACAGCTAGTGTTAGACACTGTACCCTACTACAGCTAGTGTTAGACACTGTAGCCTACTACAGCTAGTGTTAGACACTGTACCCTACTACAGTTAGTGTTAGACTGTACCTTACTACAGCTAGTGTTAGACACTGTACCCTACTACAGCTAGTGTTTGACACTGTAGCCTACTACAGCTAGTGTTAGACACTGTACCCTACTACAGCTAGTGTTAGACTGTACCTTACTACAGCTAGTGTTAGACACTGTACCCTACTACAGCTAGCGTTAGACACTGCACCCTACTACAGCTAGTGTTAGACTCTGTACCCTACTACAGCTAGTGTTAGACACTGTACCCTACTACAGCTAGTGTTAGACACTGTACCCTAATACAGCTAGTGTTAGACTGTAGCCTACTACAGCTAGTGTTAGACTGTACCCTACTACAGCTAGTGTTAGACTGTACCCTACCTCAGCTAGTGTTATACACTGTACCCTACTACAGCTAGTGTTAGACTGTAGCCTACTACATCTAGTGTTAGATACTGTACCCTAATACAGCTAGTGTTAGACTGTACCCTACTACAGCTAGTGTTAGACTGTACCCTACTACAGCTAGTGTTAGACACTGTACCCTACTACAGCTAGTGTTAGACTGTAGCCTACTACAGCTAGTGTTAGATACTGTACCCTACTACAGCTAGTGTTAGACTGTACCCTACTACAGCTAGTGTTAGACTGTACCCTACTACAGCTAGTGTTAGACACTGTACCCTACTACAGCTAGTGTTAGACACTGTAGCCTACTACAGCTAGTGTTAGACACTGTACCCTACTACAGCTAGTGTTAGATTGTACCGGACTACAGCTAGTGTTAGACCGTACCCTACTACAGCTAGTGTTAGACTGTACCCTACTACAGCTAGTGTTAGACACTGTACCCTACTACAGCTAGTGTTAGACTGTACCCTACTACAGCTAGCGTTAGACACTGTACCCTACTACAGCTAGTGTTACACTGTACCCTACTACAGTTAGTGTTAGACACTGTACCCTACTACAGCTAGTGTTAGACTGTACCCTACTACAGCTAGTGTTAGACTGTACCTTACTACAGCTAGTGTTAGACACTGTACCCTACTACAGCTAGTGTGAGACACTGTACCCTACTACAGCTAGTGTTAGACACTGTACCCTACTACAGCTAGTGTTTGACACTGTTCCCTACTACAGCTAGTGTTAGACCCTGTACCCTACTACAGCTAGTGTTAGACTCTGTACCCTACTACAGCTAGTGTTAGACACTGTACCCTACTACAGCTAGTGTTAGACACTGTACCCTACTACAGCTAGTGTTAGACTGTACCCTACTACATCTAGTGTTAGATACTGTACCCTACTACAGCTAGTGTTAGACTGTACCCTACTACAGCTAGTGTTAGACTGTACCCTACTACAGCTAGTGTTAGACACTGTACCCTACTACAGCTAGTGTTAGACTGTACCCTACTACAGCTAGTGTTAGACTGTACCCTACTACAGCTAGTGTTAGACACTGTACCCTACTACAGCTAGTGTTAGACTGTAGCCTACTACAGCTAGTGTTAGATACTGTACCCTACTACAGCTAGTGTTAGACTGTACCCTACTACAGCTAGTGTTAGACTGTACCCTACTACAGCTAGTGTTAGACACTGTACCCTACTACAGCTAGTGTTAGACACTGTAGCCTACTACAGCTAGTGTTAGACACTGTACCCTACTACAGCTAGTGTTAGATTGTACCGGACTACAGCTAGTGTTAGACCGTACCCTACTACAGCTAGTGTTAGACTGTACCCTACTACAGCTAGTGTTAGACACTGTACCCTACTACAGCTAGTGTTAGACACTGTACCCTACTACAGCTAGTGTTAGACACTGTACCCTACTACAGCTAGTGTTAGACTGTAGCCTACTACAGCTAGTGTTAGACACTGTACCCTACTACAGCTAGTGTTAGACACTGTACCCTACTACAGCTAGTGTTAGACTGTAGCCTACTACAGCTAGTGTTAGACACTGTACCCTACTACAGCTAGTTTTAGACTGTACCCTACTACAGCTAGTGTTAGACTGTACCCTACTACAGCTAGTGTTAGACACTGTACCCTACTACAGCTAGTGTTAGACACTGTAGCCTACTACAGCTAGTGTTAGACACTGTACCCTACTACAGTTAGTGTTAGACTGTACCTTACTACAGCTAGTGTTAGACACTGTACCCTACTACAGCTAGTGTTTGACACTGTAGCCTACTACAGCTAGTGTTAGACACTGTACCCTACTACAGCTAGTGTTAGACTGTACCTTACTACAGCTAGTGTTAGACACTGTACCCTACTACAGCTAGCGTTAGACACTGCACCCTACTACAGCTAGTGTTAGACTCTGTACCCTACTACAGCTAGTGTTAGACACTGTACCCTACTACAGCTAGTGTTAGACACTGTACCCTAATACAGCTAGTGTTAGACTGTAGCCTACTACAGCTAGTGTTAGACTGTACCCTACTACAGCTAGTGTTAGACTGTACCCTACCTCAGCTAGTGTTATACACTGTACCCTACTACAGCTAGTGTTAGACTGTAGCCTACTACATCTAGTGTTAGATACTGTACCCTAATACAGCTAGTGTTAGACTGTACCCTACTACAGCTAGTGTTAGACTGTACCCTACTACAGCTAGTGTTAGACACTGTACCCTACTACAGCTAGTGTTAGACTGTAGCCTACTACAGCTAGTGTTAGATACTGTACCCTACTACAGCTAGTGTTAGACTGTACCCTACTACAGCTAGTGTTAGACTGTACCCTACTACAGCTAGTGTTAGACACTGTACCCTACTACAGCTAGTGTTAGACACTGTAGCCTACTACAGCTAGTGTTAGACACTGTACCCTACTACAGCTAGTGTTAGATTGTACCGGACTACAGCTAGTGTTAGACCGTACCCTACTACAGCTAGTGTTAGACTGTACCCTACTACAGCTAGTGTTAGACACTGTACCCTACTACAGCTAGTGTTAGACTGTACCCTACTACAGCTAGCGTTAGACACTGTACCCTACTACAGCTAGTGTTACACTGTACCCTACTACAGTTAGTGTTAGACACTGTACCCTACTACAGCTAGTGTTAGACTGTACCCTACTACAGCTAGTGTTAGACTGTACCTTACTACAGCTAGTGTTAGACACTGTACCCTACTACAGCTAGTGTGAGACACTGTACCCTACTACAGCTAGTGTTAGACACTGTACCCTACTACAGCTAGTGTTTGACACTGTTCCCTACTACAGCTAGTGTTAGACCCTGTACCCTACTACAGCTAGTGTTAGACTCTGTACCCTACTACAGCTAGTGTTAGACACTGTACCCTACTACAGCTAGTGTTAGACACTGTACCCTACTACAGCTAGTGTTAGACTGTACCCTACTACATCTAGTGTTAGATACTGTACCCTACTACAGCTAGTGTTAGACTGTACCCTACTACAGCTAGTGTTAGACTGTACCCTACTACAGCTAGTGTTAGACACTGTACCCTACTACAGCTAGTGTTAGACTGTACCCTACTACAGCTAGCGTTAGACACTGTACCCTACTACAGCTAGTGTTAGACACTGTACCCTACTACAGCTAGTGTTAGACTGTAGCCTACTACAGCTAGTGTTAGACACTGTACCCTACTACAGCTAGTGTTAGACTGTAGCCTACTACATCTAGTGTTAGATACTGTACCCTAATACAGCTAGTGTTAGACTGTACCCTACTACAGCTAGTGTTAGACACTGTACCCTACTACAGCTAGTGTTAGACTGTAGCCTACTACAGCTAGTGTTAGATACTGTACCCTACTACAGCTAGTGTTAGACTGTACCCTACTACAGCTAGTGTTAGACTGTACCCTACTACAGCTAGTGTTAGACACTGTACCCTACTACAGCTAGTGTTAGACACTGTAGCCTACTACAGCTAGTGTTAGACACTGTACCCTACTACAGCTAGTGTTAGATTGTACCGGACTACAGCTAGTGTTAGACCGTACCCTACTACAGCTAGTGTTAGACTGTACCCTACTACAGCTAGTGTTAGACACTGTACCCTACTACAGCTAGTGTTAGACTGTACCCTACTACATCTAGTGTTAGACACTGTACCCTACTACAGCTAGTGTTAGATTGTACCGGACTACAGCTAGTGTTAGACACTGTACCCTACTACAGCTAGTGTTAGACTGTACCCTACTACAGCTAGCGTTAGACACTGTACCCTACTACAGCTAGTGTTAGACACTGTACCCTACTACAGCTAGTGTTAGACTGTAGCCTACTACAGCTAGTGTTAGACACTGTACCCTACTACAGCTAGTGTTAGACTGTACCCTACTACAGCTAGTGTTAGACTGTACCCTACTGCAGCTAGTGTTAGACACTGTACCCTACTACAGCTAGTGTTAGACTGTACCCTACTACAGCTAGTGTTAGAATGTACCCTACTACAGCTAGTCTTACACTGTAACCTACTACAGTTAGTGTTAGACACTGTACCCTACTACAGCTAGTGTTAGACACTGTACCCTACTACAGCTAGTGTTTGACACTGTTCCCTACTACAGCTAGTGTTAGACCCTGTACCCTACTACAGCTAGTGTTAGACTCTGTACCCTACTACAGCAATTTTTAGACACTGTACCCTACTACAGCTAGTGTTAGACACTGTACCCTACTACAGCTAGTGTTAGACTGTAGCCTACTACAGCTAGTGTTAGACTGTACCCTACTACAGCTAGTGTTAGACTGTACCCTACCTCAGCTAGTGTTATACACTGTACCCTACTACAGCTAGTGTTAGACTGTAGCCTACTACAGCTAGTGTTAGACACTGTACCCTACTACAGCTAGTGTTAGACTGTACCCTACTACAGCTAGTGTTAGACTGTACCCTACTACAGCTAGTGTTAGACACTGTACCCTACTACAGCTAGTGTTAGACTGTAGCCTACTACAGCTAGTGTTAGACACTGTACCCTACTACAGCTAGTTTTAGACTGTACCCTACTACAGCTAGTGTTAGACTGTACCCTACTACAGCTAGTGTTAGACACTGTACCCTACTACAGCTAGTGTTAGACACTGTAGCCTACTACAGCTAGTGTTAGACACTGTACCCTACTACAGTTAGTGTTAGACTGTACCTTACTACAGCTAGTGTTAGACACTGTACCCTACTACAGCTAGTGTTTGACACTGTAGCCTACTACAGCTAGTGTTAGACACTGTACCCTACTACAGCTAGTGTTAGACTGTACCTTACTACAGCTAGTGTTAGACACTGTACCCTACTACAGCTAGCGTTAGACACTGTACCCTACTACAGCTAGTGTTAGACTCTGTACCCTACTACAGCTAGTGTTAGACACTGTACCCTACTACAGCTAGTGTTAGACACTGTACCCTAATACAGCTAGTGTTAGACTGTAGCCTACTACAGCTAGTGTTAGACTGTACCCTACTACAGCTAGTGTTAGACTGTACCCTACCTCAGCTAGTGTTATACACTGTACCCTACTACAGCTAGTGTTAGACTGTAGCCTACTACATCTAGTGTTAGATACTGTACCCTAATACAGCTAGTGTTAGACTGTACCCTACTACAGCTAGTGTTAGACTGTACCCTACTACAGCTAGTGTTAGACACTGTACCCTACTACAGCTAGTGTTAGACTGTAGCCTACTACAGCTAGTGTTAGATACTGTACCCTACTACAGCTAGTGTTAGACTGTACCCTACTACAGCTAGTGTTAGACTGTACCCTACTACAGCTAGTGTTAGACACTGTACCCTACTACAGCTAGTGTTAGACACTGTAGCCTACTACAGCTAGTGTTAGACACTGTACCCTACTACAGCTAGTGTTAGATTGTACCGGACTACAGCTAGTGTTAGACCGTACCCTACTACAGCTAGTGTTAGACTGTACCCTACTACAGCTAGTGTTAGACACTGTACCCTACTACAGCTAGTGTTAGACTGTACCCTACTACAGCTAGCGTTAGACACTGTACCCTACTACAGCTAGTGTTACACTGTACCCTACTACAGTTAGTGTTAGACACTGTACCCTACTACAGCTAGTGTTAGACTGTACCCTACTACAGCTAGTGTTAGACTGTACCTTACTACAGCTAGTGTTAGACACTGTACCCTACTACAGCTAGTGTGAGACACTGTACCCTACTACAGCTAGTGTTAGACACTGTACCCTACTACAGCTAGTGTTTGACACTGTTCCCTACTACAGCTAGTGTTAGACCCTGTACCCTACTACAGCTAGTGTTAGACTCTGTACCCTACTACAGCTAGTGTTAGACACTGTACCCTACTACAGCTAGTGTTAGACACTGTACCCTACTACAGCTAGTGTTAGACTGTACCCTACTACATCTAGTGTTAGATACTGTACCCTACTACAGCTAGTGTTAGACTGTACCCTACTACAGCTAGTGTTAGACTGTACCCTACTACAGCTAGTGTTAGACACTGTACCCTACTACAGCTAGTGTTAGACTGTACCCTACTACAGCTAGCGTTAGACACTGTACCCTACTACAGCTAGTGTTACACTGTACACTACTATAGTTAGTGTTAGACACTGTACCCTACTACAGCTAGTGTTAGACTGTACCCTACTACAGCTAGTGTTAGACTGTACCTTACTACAGCTAGTGATAGACACTGTACCCTACTACAGCTAGTGTTAGACTGTACCCTACTACAGCTAGCGTTAGACACTGTACCCTACTACAGCTAGTGTTACACTGTACACTACTACAGTTAGTGTTAGACACTGTACCCTACTACAGCTAGTGTTAGACTGTACCCTACTACAGCTAGTGTTAGACTGTACCTTACTACAGCTAGTGTTAGACACTGTACCCTACTACAGCTAGTGTTAGACACTGTACCCTACTACAGCTAGTGTTAGACACTGTACCCTACTACAGCTAGTGTTAGACCCTGTACCCTACTACAGCTAGTGTTAGACACTGTACCCTACTACAGCTAGTGTTAGACTGTAGCCTACTACAGCTAGTGTTAGACACTTTACCCTACTACAGCTAGTGTTAGACTGTACCCTACTACATCTACTGTTAGACACTGTACCCTATTACAGCTAGTGTTAGACTGTACCCTACTACAGCTAGTGTTAGACTGTACCGTACAACAGCTAGTGTTAGACACTGTACCCTACTACAGCTAGTGTTAGACTGTAGCCTACTACAGCTAGTGTTAGATACTGTACCCTACTACAGCTAGTGTTAGACTGTACCCTACTACAGCTAGTGTTAGACTGTACCCTACTACAGCTAGTGTTAGACACTGTACCCTACTACAGCTAGTGTTAGACTGTACCTTACTACAGCTAGTGTTAGACACTGTACCCTACTACAGCTAGTGTTAGACTGTACCGTACTACAGCTAGTGTTAGACTGTACCCTACTACAGCTAGTGTTAGACTGTACCCTACTACAGCTAGTGTTAGACTGTACCCTACTACAGCTACTGTTAGACTGTACCCTACTACAACTAGTGTTATACACTGTACCCTACTACAGCTAGTGTTAGACTGTAGCCTACTACAGCTAGTGTTAGACACTTTACCCTACTACAGCTAGTGTTAGACTGTACCCTACTACAGCTAGTGTTAGACTGTACTGTACTACAGTTAGTGTTAGACTGTACCCTACTACAATTAGTGTTAGACTGTACCCTACTACACTTAGTGTTAGACTGTACCCTACTACAGCCAGTGTTAGACTGTACCGTACTACATTTAGTGTTAAACTGTACCCTACTACATTTAGTGTTAGACTGTACCCTACTACAGTTAGTGTTAGACTGTACCTAAATACAGCTGGTGTGTTGTACACATCTGTACAACTTCTGACATGTCACTAACCTTAGTAAACAGTGTTTCACCAGTTGCCAGGGACAACATATTTCCTTGTGCTACTTTATGAGAGACGGATAGATAATAAAGGAGCACTAGTGGCGTCAGCCTGTTTTTGTTAGCTTCAGAGGACCATCGAACGACACAGGAAATGTCTGGGGATTCTCCCACACAGCCTCACTGATGAGCTTCCACAGCCTTTGAGTGGCTACCATTAATTAATTGTATTTGGAATTGAGCCAATCACTGAGGCCGGGCGGCACACTCTAGGATCAAACATGGGGTCTAATTAAAATGGTTGACACGAAGATGTGAAACTGTGTGGCTGGATACCACTGCACCACTGCCAGAGATACAGAGCAAACAGAGCGGCTCCCGTGCTCTGGCCCCACTGCCCCTCAATACTTATATTGCAGGGACATCCTGGGCACAGCAGTTTTCAAGGCTCCAGTAACACTGAAAAGGCACCATTTGTGGTAATATGTAGAAAGAGCTGTGTCACTGAGGAACTAAGCCCCGAATCGGTCTTCATTTTCAAACCTCAGTTAAAGCATTGTCTTGGGATGCTGTATCAACAGATTCACGAAGTGCTTGGTGTAGGTGTTTTATTTCATTTTTGATATATATATATATATAAACTCAGCAAAAAAAGAAACGTTTTTCAGGACCCTGTCTTTCAAAGAAAATTAAAAATAACTTCACAGATCTTCATTGTAAAGGGTTGAAACACTGTTTCCCATGCTTGTTCAATGAACCATAAACAAGTAATGAACATGCACCTGTGGAACAGTCGTTAAGACACGATCAGCTTACGACGGTATGCAATTAAGGTCACAGTTATGAAAACTTAGGACACTAAAGAGGCCTCTACTGACTCTGAAAAACACCAAAGAAAGATGCCGACGGTCCCTGCTCATCTGCGTGAACGTGCCTTAGGCATGCTGCAAGGAGGCATGAGGACTGTAGATGTGGCCAGGGCAATAAAATGCAATGTCCGTATTGTGAGACGCCCAAGACCACGTGTAACAACCCCTGCACAGGATCGGTACATCCAGACATCACACCTGCGGGACAGGTACAGGATGGCAACAACAACTGCCTGAGTTACACCAGGAATGCAAAATCCTCCCATCAGTGCTCAGACTGTCCGCAATTGGCTGAGAGAGGTTGGACTGAGGGCTTGTAGGCCTGTTGTAAGGCAGGTCCTCACCAGACATCACCGGAAACATCGTTGCCTATGGGCACAAACCCACCGTTGCTGGACCAGACAGGACTGGCAAAAAGTGCTCTTCACTGACGAGTCGCGGTTTTATCTCACCAGGGGTGATGGTCGGATTCTCGTTTTTTCGTCGAAGGAATGAGCGTGACACCGAGGCCTGTGCTCTGGAGGGGGATCGATTTGGAGGTGGAGGGTCCGTCATGGTCTGGGGCGGTGTGTCACAGCGTCATCGGACTGAGCTTGTTGTCATTGCAGGCAATCTCAACGCTGTGCGTTACAGGGAAGCCATCCTCCTTCCTCATGTGGTACCCTTCCTGCAGGCTCATCCTGACATGACCCTCCAGCATGACAATGCCACCAGCCATACTGCTCGTTCTGTGCATGATATCCTGCAAGACAGGAATGTAAGTGTTCTGCCATGGCCAGCGAAGAGCCCAGATCTCAATCCCATTGAGCACGTTTGGGACCTGTTGGATCGGAGGGTGAGGGCTAGGGCCATTCCCCCCAGAAATGTCCGGGGACTTGCAGGTGCCTTGGTGGAAGAGGGGGGTAACATCTCACAGCAAGAACTGGAAAATCTGGTGCAGTCCATGAGGAGGAGATGCACTGCAGTACTTAATGCAGCTGGTGGCCACACCAGATACTGTAAATTTTTATTTTGACCCACCCCCCTTTGTTCAGGGACACATTATTAAATTTCTGTTAGTCACAAGTCTGTGGAATTTGATCAGTTTATGTCTCAGTTGTTGAATCTTATGTTCATACAAATATTTACATATGTTAAGTTTGCTGAAGCTTAACGCAGTTGGCAGTGAGAGGACGTTTTTTTTGTTGCTGAGTGAGTATATATATAAGCGTTTACTCCTCCTTCGATGGTTCTGTTATGATCTTCTGCTCACCAAATGACGATGCTTTAACAATCCCAAATTAAATCCAATGCATTGACCAATAAATGGTAGCTTTAAAAAAAATGTTGTTTTAACCCTCAATCAGTGCAGTGCTCTTTAGAACATGATTTCCACAGGTGTCTGTGCTAGCATTACTATGAAGCAGGCCCCCATCAGCCATGCACCCAAAGTGGTTGAATCCACTATGAGAGTGGGAGGCAGGGGACGTGCAATCACTGCACTAGGTTCTAATGTAAACATGGTCATTGCTGGGGGAGGGTTGAGGTCTTTAGTGTGATTTGGTTTGAGAGCCATGACTGATGCATACTGGCAGATAGCAGGGTAAATATATCGGGAGAGGAGAGAGGAAAGAGGGGCCCCTGAGTAAAGGGGTTTGTTGTGCCTGTTTAACAGGCGATAATGCTTTTAACCAATTTAGTGCCTGATGGACAATTATGCAATGTAGGGATAGATGGAGGTGGGCTTTGTTCACATGCATGTTTTCTTCACATGCACACAAACACACAGGCACACACAGGCTCACACGTATACACAGAGGCACTCACAAACAATTTCCTCTGTTGCATAGTGGTGCCAGTGCACATGACACCCCGTTGTTTTTGGCGATGGTAGTGCTGAATACTAGAGTGCTGTAGTAATATGTCTGTGTCTATTCTCTATTATTGTTAATGTCTGCTATCAGTTCTGCTAGCAGTCTCCTTGGACAAGAAGGGGCCTTAAGGAAGGTTGGTCCCAAAATCCTCTCTATGGCCCCAGACAGTCCTTTCTATGGCCCCACACTAGCCCCTCTCCAGCCCCACACTAGCCCCTCTCCAGCCCCACACTGGCCCCTCGTCAGCCCCATACAGTCCTCTCGTCAGCCCCACACCGGCCCCTCGTCAACCCCACACAGTTCTCTCGTCAGCCCCATACAGTTCTCTCGTTAGCCCCACACTGGCCTTTCGTCAGCCCCACACATTCCTCTCGTCAGCCCCACACAGTCCTCTTGTCAGGCCCACACAGTCCTCTCGTCAGGCCCACACAGTCCTCTCGTCAGGCCCACACAGTCCTCTCGTCAGGCCCACACAGCCCTCACGTCAGCCCCACACAGTCCTCTCATCAGGCCCACACTGGCCCCTTGTCAGGGCCACACTGTCCTCTCGTCAGCCCCACACAGTCCACTCGTTAGGCCGATACAGTTCTCTCGTCACACTGCCCCTTGACAGCCCGACATTGTACACTCATTAGGCCGACACAGTTCTCTCGTCACACTGCCCCTTGTCAGCCCGACATAGTACACTCATTAGGTCGACACAGTTCTCTCGTCACACTGCCCCTTGCCAGCCCCACATAGTACACTCGTTTGGCCAACACCTCTCGTCAGTACCACACAGTTCTCTCGTCAGCCCCACACAGTTCTCTCGCCAGCCTGACACAGTTCTCTCGTCAGGCACGCAGTCCTCTCGTCAAGCCCGCACAGTCCTCTCGTCAGGCCCCCACAGTCCTCTCTTCAGGCTTGCACAGTCCTCTCTTCAGGCTTGCACAGTCCTCTCTTCAGGCTTGCACAGTCCTCTTGTCAGGCCCGCACAGTCCTCTTGTCAGGCCCGCACAGACCTCACGTCAGGCCCCCACAGTCCTCTCGTCAGGATTGCACAGTCCTCTTGTCAGGCCCGCACAGTCCTCTCGTCAGGCCCGCACAGTCCTCTCGTCAGGCCCACATAGTCCTCTCCTCAGATCCGCACAGTCCTCTCGTCAGCTCCACACAGTCCTCTCGTAAGTCCCACACATTCCTCTCGTCAGCCCCACACAGTCCTCTCGTCAGCCCCACACAGTCCTCTCGTCAGACCCAAACAGTCCTCTCGTCAGGCCCCCACAGTCCTCTCTTCAGGCTTGCACAGTCCTCTCTTCAGGCTTGCACAGTCCTCTTGTCAGGCCCGCACAGTCCTCTCGTCAGGCCCCCACAGTCCTCTCGTCAGGCCCGCACAGTCCTCTCGTCAGGCCCCCACAGTCCTCTCGTCAGGCCCCCACAGTCCTCTCGTCAGGCCCCCACAGTCCTCTCGTCAGGCCCGCGCAGTCCTCTCGTCAGGCCCCCACAGTCCTCTCATTAGGCCCACACAGGCCTCTCGCCAGCCCCACACAGTCCTCTCGCCAGCCCCACACAGTCCTCTCGCCAGCCCCACACAGTCCCCTGCCAGCCCCACACAGTCATCTCGTCAGCCCCACACAGTCCTCTCGTTAGGCCCACACAGGCCTTTCGCCAGCCCCACACAGTCCTCTTGCCAGCCCCACACAGTCCTCTCGCCAGCCCCACACAGTCCTCTCGCCAGCCCCATACAGTCCCCTGCCAGCCCCACACAGTCCTCTCGTCAGCCCCACACAGTCCTCTCGTTAGGCCCACACAGGCCTTTCGCCAGCCCCACACAGTCCCCTGCCAGCCCCACACAGTCCTCTCGTCAGCCCCACACAGTCCTCTCGCCAGCCCCACACAGTCTTCTCGTCAGCCCCACACAGTCCTCTCGTCAGCCCCACACAGTCCTCACATCAGCCCCACACAGTCCTCTCGTAAGTTCTCTCGTCACTCTGCCCCTTGTCAGCCCGACATAGTACACTCATTAGGCCGACACAGTTCTCTCGTCACACTGCCCATTGTCAGCCCCACATAGTACACTCGTTTGGCCGACACAGTTCTCTCGTCAGCACCACACAGTTCTCTCGTCAGCCCCACACAGTTCTCTCGCCAGCCTGACACAGTTCTCTCGTCAGGCACACAGTCTTCTTGTCAGGCCTGCACAGTCCTCTCGTCAGGCCCCTACAGTCCTCTCGTCAGGCCCGAACAGTCCTCTTGTCAGGCTGGCACAGTCCTCTTGTCAGGCCCGCACAGTCCTCTCTTCAGGCCCGCACAGTCCTCCCGTCAGCCCCACACAATCCTCTCGTCAGTCCCACACAGTCCTTTCGTCAGCCCCACACAATCCTCTCGTCAGCCCCACACAGTCCTTTCGTCAGCCCCACACAATCCTCTCGTCAGCCCCACACAGTCCTCTCGTTAGGCCCACACAGGCTTCTCGCGGACCACACACAGTCCTCTCGCCAGCCCCACACAGTCCTCAGGTCAGCCCCACACAGTCCTCTCGTCAGTCCTCTCGTCAAGCCCACACAGTTCTCTCATCAGCCCCTGCTCAGCCATGTTATTATGCTGTTATCTCTGCTGTAGACCACAATCTCATGAGAGAAAAGCAGTCACAGCCAAGCCCAACACAAACAAGGGAGAGGATCGATTAAAATAAATACAACTCAGCTGTTGTCAACTGTTTCCAAAAATGCACCCTATTCCCTCCCTACAGTATATTGTGCACTGCTTTTGACAAGGGCCCATAGGAGTGAGTTGCCTTTAGGGTGCCATTTGAGATGCAAGCCTTGGTCTAACTGTTTAAGAGCCTCTCCATGTTTCCCAAGAATTCAGGAGTGGAATGGGGTTCTTGGCAAAGAAAATACAAAATATCGGAAATTGGACACATATGTACTGTAAGGTCCAAGCCAAACCACGTTTCATGTCGTAGTTGTTTGACCATGGGAGAATGTTATTTTCTGGGACTGATTTGTTTTATTTTATTGATGTACTGCACAACACAGTTCTGCAAATCCCTCTCATCAGAATGTCATTCCTTACTAGGAATATTTCCACATAATTTGTTTTCTTGGCATTGGAACATGATAAATCTTTAAAGACATTTATGGGAATAATGCTGGACTGTCCCTTCATGATGCATGAAATCATGAAAATAATATCTAGAGAAAGGTATCTCTTTGTCACAACTTCCGCCGAAGTCGGCTCCTTTCCTTGTTCGTGCGGCGTTTGGCCATCGACGCCACCGGCTTTCTAGCCATCGCCGAACCATTTTTCATATGTCCATTTGTTTTGTCTTGTTCCATACACACCTGGTTTTCATTCCCCAATCAATCTACATGTATTTAGTCCTCTGTTCCCCATCATGTCTTTGTGTGTAATTGTTCATTGTTAACGGTGTATGTTCACGCTCGATACTTTTATAGTTTATATTCCGTGTTTTTTGGGCACTTATGTCATTTTTTGTGCCTATTGTTGAACGGAATAAAAGTGTGCCTGTTTACTCTGCTCTCCTGCACCTGACTTCGCCTCCCTTACACAGCCTTAACACTCTGTACGTGATTTAAACGAAAGATAATCCAATAACCTTACATAGACAATTAAGGATAATGAATGAAAAAAGATTTAATAAGTAGTTCCAATTGAATTATATATAAGTGGTCTGTATTATCCTCATCTGGGGCCAAATACATGGCATTTAAACAGGACTAACTCAGCCACCTCTCCAAAAGACAAACACTCTTCAGGCTGCTACTGTCTTTCTCTCTCCCTCGCCTTCTTTAACAGCTTTAACCACTCCACTCCTCTACAAACAATGCTCACACTGCCACTCGAGCTACTATCTCTAAAACCCCAAACCTGTCTCTAAAACCCAATACAATGTCTCTAAACCCCAATCCTGTCTCTAAAACCCAATACAATGTCTCTAAAACCCAATCCTGTCCCTAAAACCCAATATAATGTCTCTAAAAACCAATCCTGTCTCTAAAACCCAATACAATGTCTCTAAAACCCAATCCTGTCTCTAAAACCCAATGCACTTTCTCTAAAACCCAATCCTGTCTCTAAAACCCAATACAATGTCTCTAAAACCCAATCCTGTCTCTAAAACCCAATACAATGTCTCTAAAACCCAATCCTGTCTCTAAAACCCAATACAATGTCTCTAAAACCCAATCCTGTCTCTAAAACCCAATACAATGTCTCTAAAACCCAATCCTGTCTCTAAAACCCAATGCACTTTCTCTAAAACCCAATCCTGTCTCTAAAACCCAATACAATGTCTCTAAAACCCAATCCTGTCTCTAAAACCCAATACAATGTCTCTAAAACCCAATCCTGTCTCTAAAACCCAATACAATGTCTCTAAAACCCAATCCTGTCTCTAAAACCCAATACAATGTCTCTAAAACCCAATACATTGTCTCTAAAACCCAGTCCTGTCTCTAAAACCCAATGCACTTTCTCTAAAACCCAATCCTGTCTCTAAAACCCAATACAATGTCTCTAAAACCCAATACTGTCTCTAAAACCCAATGCACTTTCTCTAATACCCAATCCTGTCTCTAAAACCCAATACAATGTCTCTAAAACCCAATCCTGTCCCTAAAACCCAATCCTTTCTCTAAAACCCAATACAATGTCTCTAAAACCCAATACATTGTCTCTAAAACCCAATCCTGTCTCTAAAACCCAATGCACTTTCTCTAAAACCCAATCCTGTCTCTAAAACCCAATACAATGTCTCTAAACCCCAATACTGTCTCTAAAACCCAATGCACTTTCTCTAAAACCCAATCCTGTCTCTAAAACCCAATACAATGTCTCTAAAACCCAATACTGTCTCTAAAACCCAATGCACTTTCTCTAAAACCCAATCCTGTCTCTAAAACCCAATACAATGTCTCTAAAACCCAATCCTGTCTATAAAACCCAATACAATGTCTCTAAAACCCAATACTGTCTCTAAAACCCAATGCACTTTCTCTAAAACCCAATCCTGTCTCTAAAACCCAATACAATGTCTCTAAAACCCAATCCTGTCTCTAAAACCCAATACAATGTCTCTAAAACTCAATCCTGTCTCTAAAACCCAATCCTTTCTCTAAAACCCAATACAATGTCTCTAAAACCCAATACATTGTCTCTAAAACCCAATCCTGTCTCTAAAACCCAATGCACTTTCTCTAAAACCCAATCCTGTCTATAAAACCCAATACAATGTCTCTAAAACCCAATACTGTCTCTAAAACCCAATCATGTCTCTAAAACCCAATGCACTTTCTCTAAAACCTAATCCTGTCTCTAAAACCCAATACAATGTCTCTAAAACCCAATACTGTCTCTAAAACCCAATGCACTTTCTCTAAAACCCAATCCTGTCTCTAAAACCCAATACAATGTCTCTAAAACCCAATCCTGTCTATAAAACCCAATACAATGTCTCTAAAACCCAATACAATGTCCCTAAAACCCAATCCTGTCTCTAAAACCCAATACAATGTCTCTAAAACCCAATACAATGTCTCTAAAACTCAGTCCTGTCTCTAAAACCCAATGCACTTTCTCTAAAACCCAATCCTGTCTCTAAAATCCAAAACAATGTCTCTAAAACCCAATACTGTCTCTAAAACCCAATGCACTTTCTCTAAACCCCAATCCTGTCTCTAAAACCCAATACAATGTCTCTAAAACCCAATCCTGTCTCTAAAACCCAATCCTTTCTCTAAAACCCAATACAATGTCTCTAAAACCCAATACATTGTCTCTAAAACCCAATCCTGTCTCTAAAACCCAATGCACTTTCTCTAAAACCCAATCATGTCTCTAAAACCCAATACAATGTCTCTAAAACCCAATACTGTCTCTAAAACCCAATCATGTCTCTAAAACCCAATGTCTCTAAAACCCAATCCTGTCTATAAAACCCAATACAATGTCTCTAAAACCCAATACAATGTCTCTAAAACCCAATACAATGTCCCTAAAACCCAATCCTGTCTCTAAAACCCAATACAATGTCTCTAAAACCCAATCCTGTCTCTAAAACCCAATACTGTCCCTAAGTGTCATATGGGGAAGATATATAATAGGTTGTGACAGAGCTGTCAGAAAGCCGGCAAAGTAGGACTGGGTAGGACTGGGTAGGACAGACAGGCAGGTGTTCAGGGCAGGTGGTCCCAGTAGATTTGTTCCCTGAGTGAGGTGTCACAGAGGGAGGGGACTACCGCCACGCTGCAGGATGGCTCTGTGCCTAGTGCTCAATGAGTCCCAGGGCAGATATGAAATATATTTAGGGAGTGTCCTGCAGCGCCATGGTCCACTGCACGCGCTGAGCTCAACGATTAACTCTGACATTTCTCCTCCAAGAATCCGCTCTGATTAAATATTTGCTGGCTCATTTAATATGAATGTGAATTAATGGCCAATCAGAGGGCTAGCGCCTGTCCTGTATGACTGATGGCTCAGCAATGACTTGGCTGACAGATTCGCCACTCTCACCACTACCACCCTCCCCTCTCTCCTCCCTTAACCTCCTCAACTGCTCTCCACAAAAAGTCATGCTTCCATTTTTCTCAATCATTTCTGGATAATACTGGAGGAGGTTCAGAGAGTGCAGCAACAAGGGCCTCTTGTAGCTCATATAACCATTGTAATTGTAAACAGAATGAGGACACCTGTCGCTCTCTACCCCCTCCTATCTCTTCTGTCTCACTGGGCTCTACTTTCGGCTGGCGCTAAGGAGGCGCAAGTGTCAAACGCACCTTAGTTTGCAGTTTCGTCATGTAAAAACTGGCACACTGGCATTTTCCAGCCCTAATGCCAGGCCCGACAATTTATCTGTCTAACATCAGATCACTTGCCCTGAGGTGGGAGGGGTTGCAATATTTTTGGTGTGTCCTTAAAAACAAGTCCAAAAGTGACAATTTCATGCAGCGCTAATGGGAAGTTTTAAGACCCAGAAAAAGGTAACGTAGTTGATAATGGCATGGATTTTGAGAGGAGAAGCGCAGCCAGGGCGGGCTCTAGCCTTTAGCGGGATAAAAACAATATTTGTTTGGGTTTTTTGCCCTCATGCTATTTAAAATGTATTTTATTTAATTTAACCTTTATTTAACTAGGCAAGTCGGTTAAGAACAAATTCTTATTTACAATGACGGCCTACCCCTGCAAAACCCGGACGATGCTGGGCCAGTTGTGCGCCACCCCATGGGACTCCCAATCATGGTCAGATGTGATACAGCCTGTATTTTTTCATTATTCCCATACCTTATACTTCATTTTGCCTGTTTCAGAGTAGGCTATCCAATTTCTCTTTGCTAAGAATCTATTTTTGTTTCTTTTGGACCATTTTAATAGAAAACAATCATTTTTAAAGAGCGCCCCTCATCCAATTAATAGAAAAGTGTGTTCCTCCAAACTATCCCATCGTTTAATGCCATATCAACAGCAGATTCATTGTTTTATTCACCTCGCACATCGGCAGCGATACAATTGACAGGAGTCTAGTATTTTGTATACATAAAGACATTGAGGCCTGCAGTACATGTGCACACAGTACCATGGAAAAAGAGAAGTGATTTATGCACAGGCGGTAATTGGGGAGACCGGCTCGTGGTAATGGCTGGAGCGGAATTCATGGAAGGGTATCAAATACATCAAACATGTTTTGATGCCATTCCATTTGCTCTATTCCAGACATTATTATGAGCCGTCCTCCCCTCAACAGCCTCCACTGGATTGATGAAATAATGCTTCTGACTCAATCCTATTTAGAAATATTGTTGTTAGTAAAGTAGATTGGTTGTTTTTCATTTAATTTAATAAAAAATCTAACTTATTAGAAAGACTCAACATCCATGGGTTTATGGTGAGAAAGTACATTGCTCGAATGCATTGCAATTTCGTCTGCTATTTCTGGAGAAGGGCAAATATGATCTGTAAGATGGTTCCATGATGTTTACATCTGTGAGCAGTACAATGGTGAGTGGACATTCCCCCTTTCCTTTATATTGGATCTTTATCCAGCAATTGTGGTGCCTGTAACTGTATTAGACAGACTGCAATTTACAGGCCTAACCCCTATATCAGTGCGAATGTTATAGCCTACATTTAACAATGTATTTTCATATTGAAGCAATACAATTAGAACAATGTGGACTGTAAAATGTGGGGCAGGCTATTTAACGAACTAGTCTATAATGGACTAACATTCTAATTGAAGTTGATGACAGTGCAATAAATAAAAGGCCATAAATACACAAAACACATATTTAGCTATGGAGCACGTTCTGATTGGCCAGTGAGGGGCCAAGCTTCTACATGTTTATTAATAAAAACCCATCCCTTTTGCACCACTGCCAGCTACTGTGCCAATAATTACATTTCTGAAAATAGCAAATATATTTCTATCACACCCCCGAACATATAACATATAACACTACTGCCAGCACTAAGATTTAACATTGTGTTAGGTTTGTTCAAATAGAGCCTACTGTCGAAGCCATCCAAAATCTCTTTCAATGTCTACTTTTGAAGTCAGTGACCACTCCTAATAAAATCATTTGACCTTGCAAATTTAGAAATGCTCTTATAAAGTGAAGTTTGAAGTTTAGGGTTACATTTTTTCCATTACATGCTTATAAATGATTAATGGGGTGATTGTCTGTGTGTCTGTGTGTGTGCCATAAAGTACGCGACTACGGCACCTGGTGGAGGTTTGGAGCACCAGTACCCTTAAAGCCCCAGTGCGATCAAAAACATGATTTGCTATGTGTTTTATATATACTGTACTTCCACACTAAGAGGTTGGATTAATACTGTGTAATTGTGAAAATTATGATAATGCCCTTTTAGTGTAAGAGCGGTTTGAAAAGACCCCCTGAAATTTCAGGCTGTTTTGGTGGGATGGAGTTTTGGACTGCCTGGTGACATCACAAGGTGATAAATTACTTAATAGACCAATACACTTCAAACAGATATACAGTGGGGAGAACAAGTATTTGATAACCTGCAAAATTGGCAGTGTTTCTTACTTACAAAGCATGTAGAGGTCTGTAATTCTTATCATAGGTACACTTCAACTGTGAGAGACGGAATCTAAAACAAAAATCCAGAAAATCACATTGTATGATTTTTAAGTAATTAATTTGCATTTTATTGCATGACATACGTATTTGATACATCAGAAAAGCAGAACTTAATATTTGGTACAGAAACCTTTGTTTGCAATTACAGAGATCATACGTTTCCTGTGTGGCTGTGTGCACAAGCCCATCCCAGCCTTGTGCAGGTCTACAATTTTATCCCTGATGTCCTTACACAGCTCTCTGGTCCTTGCCATTGTGGAGAGGTTGGAGTCTGTTTGATTGAGTGTGTGGAAAGGTGTCTTTTATACAGGTAACGAGTTCAAACAGGTGCAGTTAATACAGGTAATGAGTGGAGAACAGGAGGGCTTCTTAAAGAAAAACTAACAGGTCTGTGAGAGCCGGAATTCTTACTGGTTGGTAGGTGATCAAATACTTATGTCATGCAATAAAATGCAAATTAATTACTTAAAAATCATACAATGTGATTTTCTGTATTTTTGTTTGAGATTCTGTCTCTCACAGTTGAAGTGTACCTATGATAAAAATTACAGACCTCTACATGCTTTGTAAGTAGGAAAACCTGCAAAATCGGCTGTGTATCAAATACTTGTTCTCCCCACTGTACATACCCCACCAGACACGCCACTATGGGTTTCTTCATGGTACCCAAACCAAAAACAGATTTAATGCGTCACTCAGTTATGTATAGAGCCATGTCATTGTGGAATGCTCTGCCACCAGAGGTTACTCAAGCAAAAAGCAAGTTTAGCTTTAAAGAACTATTAAATAACTATTAACTACTATCACAGCACCTCTCCTCTTTCTAAAGATCTACTTTAACTGTACTGTATATAAGAATGACTATGTATATATCAATAGTGTGTAAATAGTATTTTTGTTGTCTTATTTTATTTAAATTTGTATTTATTTTATTCATGTTCCGTACTTTGTCATGTATTGTATGTTTTATGTGGACCCCAGGAAGAGTAGCTGCTGCATGTGCAGTAGCTAATGGGGATCCTAATATACTAAACTAAAGTATATACTAAACTAAAGTAAATTATTGCTTGAGAAATTTCCCTTTGCTAAGAATTTATTTTTGTTTCTTTTGGACCATTTTAATAGAAAACAATCACAGTAAAGTCAAATGTAAAAGTTGTAGTGACCAGTTGGGAACCAGAATAACCATGAAACACAAGGAGGCAAGATTTAATAAAAAAGTAGGTCGTTTGGAAAATGTATAAAAAATTCTGTAGGCCACCCATATAAAGGGGTTAGGGTGAAATCAATTCCACAAAAGGGAAAAATTGTTCCTCATGCTTTAAATTGTGGGTGAAATCAGGCAGCCTACGCAGACCACTCAAATCCTTCTTTTACTCCTGCTCCTTCTAGTAGATAGAGCCCAGATCCGGCTCTTTCAAATGGTCCTGTGGCACAAAAAAACAGGGAACAGTAAATATGTCTCAACCAGAGGAGGCTGGTGGGATGAGCTATAGGAGGATGGGCTCATTGCAATTGCTGGAATAGTATAAATGGAACGAAGTCAAACATATGTGTGTTTGATACCAATCCATTTATTTCATTCCAGCCATTACAATGAGCCCATCCTCCTATAGCTCATCCCACCAGCCTCCTCTGGTCTCAACTGTTTGCTCACAAGGTTCAGGAATTGTTGCCGTCATGATAATCACCTCTTCAAATCAATCGACAGCAGTAATAAGCCAATCTTCAACATCAATTGTCAATACTTTAAAAGCAGTTGTCCAATCTTTCAAAAATGTGTGTCCATTGTTTAAAAGCAGTGAGCCGTGTATAGCTGGTAAATTAAAAAAGGAGTGAGATTAAAAGCCAGCAATATCGGTCCTTCAACAGTCCAGTAAAAGCATTTTAAATGTTTCACTTCCCTGTTCAGTTTGTGATACAGTCCAGAATTTGCTGGTTAACCGTTTAATGACACTTCGTCGTCACTAGTTACTACAGCCACAAAGTCATAATATTGGCTAAACCTGTCCTATTTTTACCATTTCAAATCAAATCAAAGTTTACTGGTTGCGTACACAGATTTGCAGTTGCAGCGAATTGCATAGGTTTCTAGCTCCAACAGTACAGCAATATCTATCAATACAATAACAATACACACATAATCACAAAAATATAAGAAATATGTCAGAGCAATGTCAGAGTCCGGAATATAAATATATACATAAATGGTGTGTATAGACAGTATGGAGAGTACATGAATAGAAAAGGTGTGTACAGCAATAGTTATATAGGATGAGCCATGGGTCATGACTAAAATATGGTAAATACATATAAAGTGGGTAAAAAAACAATATGTAAACATTGTTAAAGTGACCAGTGTTCAATGTCTCTGTATACATGAGGCAGCAGTCTCTAAGGTGCCGGGCAGATTACCGGGCGATAGCCGGCTACTGATGGATGTTCAGTCTGATGGTCCAGAGATAGAAACAGTTTTTCAGTGTCTCGGTCCTGGCTTTGATACACCTGTACGTACTGTCTCCGTCTGCTAGATTGTAGCAGGGTGAACAGGCCGTGACTCGGATGGCTGAGGTCCTTGATGATCTTCTTGAACTTCCTATGACACCGGGTGCTGTAGATGTCCTGGAGGGCAGGCAGTGTGCCCTCAGTGATGAGTTGGGCTGACCGAACCACTCTCTGGAGAGTCATGTGGTTGCGTGCGGTGCAGTTGCCGTGTCAGGTGGTGATGCAGCCCGACAGAATGCTCTCAATGGTGCAAGTTTGTGAAAGTTGCGCCCCATGTTCAGCCAGGGGTAAACAACAGACTGCTGCGACCTGAATGGCTAAACGCAATACGCAACATCCGGGACTAGCATTCCTAGGCTTAAACCACTCTAGCATGGTGGTGTAAAATGGTGTTTAAGAAAGTAAGTGTGCATATTTTCCCAATGTATTTTTAGTCTTTGCCATTCAATCGCGATAAGGAGGAAATAGATGCCTTTGCAATCTGAATGAAGAATGTATTAGGTACGAACCGGCATACTGTACACTGCCTTTAAACGGTAAGACGAAACGACTGAATTCTGCAATGTTGCCGGCCTTTGGACAAGTATTCCCTCCATAGTAACACTCCAATGTTGACATCGATGCTCCTGCGACAGAGACGTTTTATTAAGGCCTGAGTCTGTAAGCTGCAGTGATGAAAAGCCAATATCAGGCATGACAAGAGGTCCATTTATCTGAGCAGACGTGCTCCCAGTTTTAAGATACCTGAAAACCTGCTCGGACCTCTACACCTTCATTCCACAAACCATTGGGTGTAAACACATGCCTTATAAGGACAATAGCATGACATAGCCTGCACTTCACTTCGACCATGTACTCACATTTCACTAACCTCATCACCCAAATGTTTCAGTCAAACACAACCAGGCCCTGCCTTCTCACTGAGGAACTATCATTCATACTGTGTGGAGAGAGTTGGGACGTGTGTGTGTCTAAACTTAATTTGACCTGAGCTGATTCATGATCTATCTTGATACCATAGATTAATATCTGAGTAAGTGATAGCTGTAAGCTAAATAAAGTCCATGTCAACAAACTAACATATGGACTGTTCCTGGTTCCTCTCAGTCCTCATTAGCTTACAGAAATACAGAGCTCAGAAGAGTCCCACTCATAATAACCCAGAGGTGCCTGGTGTGCATCCCAAATAGCACCCTATTCCCTATACTGCACTACTTTTGAACCTAATGGGCCCTGGTCGAAGGTTATGCACAAAAAAGGTAATAGGACACATTGCTGGTATTAATCTTGTGGTTTCTATCCACACCTGGATGTGATCCACTCCCCCAGGGCGGTCCTGGATCGTACCCAGACCACCACGGGGGTAATGCAGACAGGGAGATTGGGTTGTTCGGGGTTGCTGGGGGTTTCAGGTGACACAGGTGCTTTGTTGATTTGTCTTGAACCAGACAGCAAGGCACGGGGGCGAGTGTCACCATGGGGGTTCTGAAAAATTCCATGGGCCTCTGGACGGTGTTCTGTTACCACCTCGGTGTGAATCCCCTCCCAGCCAAGTGCCGCTGTGGCCCTGGACAGAACAGAACAGAGAGGCCTTTCACAGGGATAGAGGACCTGGGGAGTGGGCACTCAGCCGCTACAGCAGGGTTCCCCAACAGGCGGCCCGTGGGCCAAATTTGTCCCTCACATGGTTTTATTTGGCCCCCCAAGTTTTCTGGGAAAAAGAATAATAAATTAAATAAATAAATAAACACACCAGGAAATCAACTCCAAGTTATTTTAATTTAAGACAAAGAATGTAGCCAGATCCTGATCTGAGACCACTGAAACAGAAAGAATAATGACAATCAAATGTTTTCACCAATTCAGCAACTCATACCATCCATAACGAAGAGGATGTTACCTATACTGCTAGACTCTATTGTTGGCCGTTTTTTATTACCTACTGAAACACCTTGATTAACAGAAATAGAACCAGTGGAGATGCCACAGGGTAGAACTCTTATTTCCCTTCCCCTTCCAATGTTCCCATTCCAACTTCATTTAGCAGAGATAAAGAAGCCTGTAGAGCTCAGAGCTGGTTTGAACAGAGGACCACCCACATTGGGTTTATGAACTGAAGAAAACAACAACCACAGCCCAAGGATTTTCATTCACCCTAATGTGCTGTTTGCTACTGCTTCTGCCTTGATTGTGTTGAGATTTTGTTTTTTTCTTTACCTTCTGGTGCATGATGGTTGAGTGTTGCTGAGGAGGTGGGGAGGTGGTGTGTGTGTTGTAGGAGCCCACAGAGAGGATTAATGTGTCTTATTATACTTTCAGATGGCGAGCCTCGACCTCCTTCACAGACCGTCACGGTGAATGGATGGACACACAAAGGCACAAGGATCTCAGCTCAGAGAGTGAATTAAAGCCTCTTCCATCTGCACAGCGGGGGAAAGGGCCTCTGTGGAGCCGGGAAGGCACAAGCCAGAGGTCGATAGCGAGAGAGAAGTAATGCTGCTTCGGTGATTGTCTTTCAGTCTGAGCCACTCACCTTTCCTGCCATGGCGCTACGGTCAGCTCTCTGTCCTCCTGATGCTCTCTCAGTGGGAACGTAAAGAGACACACACTGGAGACACACTCTCCAGCTCCACACACACCCACACACCTCCACGAGGAGTGTGGACAGACCTCATGCAGAGATCTCATACACACACACACTCAGGAGCACAACACACCTTTGTTGTATGTTTTAGCCTGATAGGTCATTATTTGTCCCTTCCCAGAATTTGATTAAGATTTTATATTGTGACTCTCTCTGCTGTTTGATTGGACCTCTCAGAAGCTTTAGGGTTGTTGTCCTGCAGTTTTATGGTTGTGTCTCTCTGGGACGTTGTGACTGAGCGGCAGGTAGAGCCAGCATGGCTAGGCCTTTGCTGAAGATTCAGCGCTACTTCCGGAGGAAACCTGTGCGCTTCTTCTCCTTCATCCTCCTCTACCTGACAGCCGGGAGCCTGGTGTTCCTGCACTCTGGCTTCGTAGGGGACAACTCCACAGGGGCCAATGGGGGCCGGGACCCCCTGGTGGCGTCTGAGATGGGGAACAGGGTGCCCTCCTCAAATGGCCGGCGGGTAGGGATGATGGGAAGGGTGTTCAAGGAGAACCGCAGACCCACCCCGAGGAGGTACGGCCCTCCATGGATGAAAGGAGCTGCTGGGAAGGACAGCCATGATTGGAGGGCCCGGGGAGGAGACTACACAAGCAGCTGGAACCGCGCCCTCAAAGGACGCAAAGCCAAAGATCTGGACGAGGGACGGGGTGAGTTAACAGTTTGTCGAGATGTACTAGTTGGATAGTACCTAGATGGTTTGTACTGTTGGGACTCTTAACTTGATTTTACACATAACAATCAGTTTCACTTAAAAACACCACTTGACTACAGTTAATTTGTTTTATAGATAGCCTGAAGAAATAAACAGCCTGAAGAAATAAACTGTCAATTTTAGTGACTATCATACCTAAGTTTCACCTTGAGTATTCGCTGTTCATTATGAAAGATATTCCATGATACACACAGACACGTGTGGATAGGCACATACACATTCACACTCAAGGTTAATGTGCTTGGATATTGTGATTGTATATTTAAGAGGCAATTGGCACTTCAGGTGATGCCTCTCCAGAGAGATGAAGAGCCTGTGTGAACAGAGTGACTCCTCTCTCTCTCTCCCAGGGAGATCTGGAACCAGAGGCTTAATTAGTTCAGTGGTCCCACCCACCCTGGTCCTCCTTAGCCACAGTCAGGCAATACCCACCAGCAGGCCATAAACATGGTTATTTTGGGGGATATTCAGAACGTACAGATTCATCTCACAGTGATAGCAGGTTTTCCCCAAATACGTTTACCCATATCATAGAGCTATCCCTAGCAACACCCTGTGTGACATTGTATATACAGAGCCTTGCGAAAGTATTCGGCCCCCTTGAACTTTGCGACCTTTTGCCACATTTCAGACTTCAAACATAAAGATATAAAACTGTCTTTTTTTTGTGAAGAATCAACAACAAGTGGGACACAATCATGAAGTGGAACGACATTTATTGGATATTTCAAACTTTTTTAACAAATCCAAAACTGAAAAATTGGGCGTGCAAAATTAGATGGCGCTACAAAGTATTAACTTAAGGGGGCTGAATAATTTTGCACGCCCAATTTTTCAGTTTTTGATTTGTTAAAAAAGTTTGAAATATCCAATAAATGTCGTTCCACTTCATGATTGTGTCCCACTTGTTGTTGATTCTTCACAAAAAAATACAGTTTTATATCTTTATGTTTGAAGCCTGAAATGTGGCAAAAGGTCGCAAAGTTCAAGGGGGCCGAATACTTTCGCAAGGCACTGTATTTACTAGGTACCCAGATGCCACAGACAAGTGACTTGGAACCAAAACACAAAATCTAAAAATACAATTAAAATAAAAAATTACAATGATTTGAGGATTGTCTCCATACCTGCCCACTAGGCTAATCCGGTCTGATGTTTGAAGGGTTCCAACTCCCAACAGAAGGTTTCTAAGTATAGATCTTTGGTAAAATCCTGCACAGCTTGTTTTCATTGGCCTTATATTGCATGTCCATGGCAATTAACCTTTCCCAAAAAGAACTGGCTTGAGCTCCAGTAAAGTGATGAGGATTCATTTAGCCTGGGACTCCGCATGGCTGGCTGCTGTGAACAGCTGGCAGTGTCAGGAGTGCACAGCACAGCGCAGCACAGCACAGTGCCCTGATTCGCTCACATCTAATCATGTTATCCTCCACATTGATCTTTATACTTCCCATACTGGAAAATAAAGTATATAGTAGAATTTATAACAGAGGACAGCAGTTAACTGTATAGTCATAGAAATATAATATTATTCTTCGTAGTACGAGGATAACTAGCTACTTATAGTAAGAATATGCATTAGAGAAATATGTATTACAAGCACAAGCACTTCCTGATTGGAATTGATTTGCACAGTGATTGTTTTTGTGGCATTCGGATGGAGAGAAGCACAAACATGCTTTATGTAGTACATGTAATAGAGCTACGGATTAAAAGATCTCTACGTAGTATGTATAATAATAATACTAATTTGGTGGGTGCTTATATTTGTCCTATTTCACTCATGTACAAGTGTGTATTATACGCATGTGTGAATTGGAAATGTGCTTTGTAGCATATTGCAACTCCCCCTGAGACACACTCGGAGAGTGGGGTCACAAACAAGCTCAGCCATTATCAATGGCGACCCTGGAGCAATTAGCTTTAAATGTCTTGCTCAATGGCACATTGACAGATTATTCACATTGGATTAGAACTAGCGGCCTTTCTGTTACTGGCACAACCCTCTAAGAGCTAGGCTACCTGCCGTCGTGATTAGTGGTTTCAAAGCAGCGCAGCTCCCTTTCATCCATGACTCTTCTGTCCCACAATGCCAGGCCCTTGTCATGTTCTCTTCAAGAGCATCCACACCCAACCTGCTCCCCACTATAGACACATGCATGCATGCGCACACATGCACACACACAGAGAAAACACACACACTGTCTGAAATAAACTTGAAGCAAATACTGTCGTCCCCTGTATCCAACCTCCTCATCTACCCTGTTTAAAGGAATAGTCCAGCAAGTGTATTGTTGTTATCCAGTACAGATGAATGCTATGTGTTAACATCCCTCATGAGGCCAGAGCATTACTGTACATATAACAAGATTATATGATCAGATAATAACATGATACGAGAGTGGAGACAATAAGCTGTGAGTCAAACTCAGAGAAGCAGATCATCTAAAGCACAGATTTCAGACCAAAGGACACATTTCAACTGTTCTATTGTCCATTGCTTGTGTTTCTTGACCCAGGCAAGTCTCGTCTTCTTATTGGTGTCCTTTAGTAGTGGTTTCTTTGCAGCAAATCCACCATGTCACCTAATAATCCACAGTTTACAATTGGCTCATTCATCCCCCTCCTCTCCCCTGTAACTATTCCCCAGGTCGTTGCTGCAAATGAGAACGTGTTCTCAGTCAACTTACCTGGTAAAATAAAGGATAAATTATTTATTTTTTACATTAAATGAAGGCCTGATTAACGTAGTCTCCTCTGAACAGTTCATGTTGAGAAATTATGTGTCCTTTACTTGAACTCGGTGAAGCATTTATTTGGGCTGCAATTTCAGAGGTGCAACTGCACAGGTTTTTGAAATTTTCCAAATTGATTGACCTTCATGTCTTAAAGTAACGATGGACAGTCATTTCTCTCTGCTTATTTGAGCTGTTTTTTTATTTGTATTTTTTTATTTAACCTTCATTTGACCTAGACAAGTCAGTTAAGGACAAATTCTTATTTACAATGACGGCCTACCCCAGTCAAACCTGGATGACGCTGGGACAATTGTGCGCCGCTCTATGGGACTCCCAATCAAGGTCGGATGTTCTTGCCATAATATGGACTTGGTCTTTTACCAAATAGGTATACCACCCCTACATTCAGTATACCACCCTACCTTGTCACAACACAACGGATTGGCTCACGCATCGTTGTACGAGATTTTCAGTTTCTTGGCAATTTTTCACATGGAATAGCCTTCATTTCTCAGAACAAGAATAGACTGACAAGTTTCAGAAGAAAGTATTTTGTTTCTGGCCATTTTTAGCCTGTAATCGAACCCACAAATGCTGATACTCCAGATGCTCCACTAGTCCAAGATGGCGTAGCAGTGGGTTGTCTGTTTTGATTGTCTTGTCCCGTCCCTTGTAAATATTGTTTTTCTTCGTATATATTTTTATTATTTTGAATCTCATTTTCTTATCTACGGCTGAACATACTCTCCTGCAACCCGCCTCATCCAATGTGGTATGGATCTGCTATTTTTACACTTTTGAACCGGAACCCCCTTCAGCAGCTAGCCAGCTAACTAGCTACTAGCTAGTAGTCAGTTAGCCACTGCTAGCGGTCATCACCGTTATCTTGGACTGCCAGCCTCAGCCCGGGCATCTCCTGCCAGCCTGCACAGCGCGATATCTACCCAGAGCATATCGGACTGCTTTTCTCTACCACATCTCCGGATTCCTACTGCAAGCTCTGAACCTTTACTCCGGATCACCACAGCTAGCTAGCTGCTATCCGGTTGGCTACTCCTGTCTAACGTCTCTGTCCCGACGCAAGCAGCAGTTAGCCTGGAGCTAGCCTCGAACTAGGCCCATCTCCCATCTCCCAACTGAAGAGATCCATCAGATAATTCCTGGGCTTCAATACCTCTTCTGGTATTGGCCTGAACCCTTTGCTGCCGACACGGAGCCCCACCGATCCATCACGACTGGTCTGCCGACGTAACCGTCCGAGGGTGTTTCAACAGGCTCTCCAGTTGCAAAGTCGCCCTGAGGCCCATCTGCTAGCCTGCTGCTAGCCCTGGCCTGCTAGCTCTCTGAATCGCCGTGCCTCCAACTCGCCTAGCTACTCACTGGACCCTATGATCACTCGGCTACACATGCCTCTCCCTAATGTCAATATGCCTAGTAATTTTTGTCTTCTTTCTCTGTAGAGCCTCCAGCCAAGCTCAATATGCCTTAGCTAGCCCTTATGTTCCACCCCCCACACATGTGGTGACCGCACCTGGCTTAAATGGTGCCTCTAGAGACAACACCTCTTTCATCATTACTCAATGCCTAGGTTTACCTCCACTGTACTCACATCCTAACATACCCTTGTTTGTACATCATGCCTTGAATCCATTCTTCCGCGCCCAGAAACCTGCTTCTTTTACTCTCTGCCCCGAATGCACTAGACAACCAGTTATTTTAGCCTTTAACCGTACTCTTATCCTACTCCTCCTTAGTTCCTCTGGTGATGTAGAGGTTAACCCAGGCCCTGCAGCCCCCAGCATCACTCCCATTCTCCAGGCACTCTCATTTGTTGACTTCTATAACCATAAAAGCATGGTTTCATGCATGTTAACATTAGAAGCCTCATCCCTAAGTTTGTTTTATTCACTGATTTAGCACACTCCACTCTGAATCCTGGCTTAGGAAATGTCCACACCTAACTATAACTTTTTCCGAGAAGGTAGAACTGCCAAAGGGGGTGGAGTTGCAATCTACTGCTGCGATAGCCTGCAGAGTTCAGTCAGACTATCCAGGTCTGTGCCCAAACAATTCTAGCTTCTACTGTTAAAAATCCACCTTTCTAGAAACAAGTCTCTCACCGTTGCTGCTTGTTATAGATCCCCCTCGGCCCGCGGTTGTGCCCTGGACACCATATGTGAATTGATCGCCCCCCATCTATCTTCAGAGCTCGTACTGTTAGGTGACCTAAACTGGGATATGCTTAACACCCTGGCTGTCCTACAATCTAAGCTGGATGCCCTCAATCTCACACAAATCATCAAGGAACCTACCAGGTACAACCCTAAATCCGTAACCATGGGCACCCTCTTAGATATCATCCTGATCAACGTGCCCTCTAAATGCACCTCTGCTGTCTTCAACCAAGATCTCAGCGACCACAGCCCCCATCACTGTCAAACTGTCAAACACTCCCTTAAACACTTCAGCGAGCAGGCCTTTCCACTCGACCTCTCGCTTTCCTCTCCATCTTAAATAAGCATGCCCCATTCAAGAAGAACTAAGAACAGACATAGCCCTTGGTTCACTCCAGACTTGGCTGCCCTTGACCAGCACAAAAACATCCTGTGGCATTCTGCATTAGCATCGAATAGCCCCCACGCAGTGGCGTGCCGTGGGCCTGGGACCTGGGCCTTCAGTGAGGCCCTACACAGTCCCACCCGAATTAATCCACCTCTTATTACCATCATTATGATGCCATGGCTCTGGACACTATATATTTAGACAGAAATGCAGTATAACCAGGTGTTGCGTCGCACCCAAAGTTTCACCGTGATGATAAAGACATAACTATTCACTGAAAATAAAATAAAGAAAACAAATAATTTGCAACATAGGCTATTTGCCATTTTATTTTGTTAATATATAGGCTATTTAATATTAATGAAATAAAATGCGAAACATACCTACACATTTAATAAAAAATCAAATGCATTGTATGCCTACACACCAAAGACTGATTATTTGAACACAAAATCCATCCTCCTTTCTTTCCTCAAGAAGACTTCAATGGCTCTGTTGTACAGTCTATCTGTGCGTTTTAGTTCCACCAATAAGTCATTTTCTATCAACATGGAGGCTAATGCTGAAAGCCGAGTCTGTCCAGTAGGCCGAGAATGGCCGCTTGACAGAAGCCGTGGACACAGGGATAGTCACTGTCACACATGCCAATGTGTAAAGTTGCCCCATGTCCTCATTCAGATTTTTCTGCTTAAGGAAATCAAGGAGATCAGAGGGACTTTTCCCTTCAAAATCAGTCATAGCATACATTACAGTCAGTTCTGTTTTTAGCTTGGATAGGTCGAACAGTGTTCCGTGACTCTCTGTTAAGCTGGAGAAGGCTGTTTGTGGGATTTTTTTCCAGGTAGGTCTGAAAGTGCTGGGGGTCCAGGAGGGAGAGAAACATACATTTTTTTGTGGTCTTGAAACGTGTTTCGTATCTGGCAAAGAATGTTGTCCAGAATATTGCTGTGGAGTTGTTGGTAGTATGTGCGAGGGTCTCCTTGTGCTGGGCCTCTGCTTGCACTGGGTGAACTTGAGAAGCAGTGTAAAAACAATGTTGTTGAACGCTGAGCTGTAGTCAATGAACAGCATTCTCACATAGGTGTTCCTTTTGTGCAGGTGGGAAAGGGCAGTCTGGATTGTGATTGAGATTGCATCATCTGTGGATGCTAACATGATTATGGATAATGATAAATAATGATGAGTGAGAAAGTTACAGAGGCACACATATTATACCCCCAAGATATGCTAACCTCTCACCATTACAATAACAGGCGAGGTTGGCATTTTTTTGGAGGTATGATATTTATGCCTTTGTAACTTTCTCACTCATTAGCATCCACATTAATGTAAACGTTTTCCGAAACATATTCTATTTGATTTACTATAAAGGGACTCCAAAATTACATAATATTTATCCCTCATTTCTCTTGGGCACAACATAATCCGAAACACAACCAAAACAAACTCCAAGTTTGTAGAGTCATAAGCTTGATGTAGCTTGATGTAGTCATTGCGTGCTAGGAATATACTAAACTTTTGACTACTTTAATACACTGTAAGTGAATTTGTCCAAATACTTTTGGTATTTTACTGTTGCATCACATGAAACATTTTCTCATATCCAAAATGCTGGAGTATAGAGGCAAATTTAAATGTTTAGCTTCGCTGTCCAAATAAATACCTAGGGGAGTGTATCTCTGCTTCCCTGAATGACTGGCTTCTGATCGGATTATTTCATTTCATAAACTAAGCACAAAAAAGGAAGGCGGAAGGGCAGCCCCATTGAAGCGCAGTTCAGTTGAGCTAAATCACCGCTTCCCTTTGACCTAAAGCAGATTAGTGATCATGCTCAGTCCGCTCCGTTACCATGTCTGGGAGGAAGCTTACTGCAAACTGGAAACCACATATCCTGAGGCTGTATTTATTGTAGCTGGTGATTTTAACAAAGCAAATTTGAAGAAAACATTACCGAAGTTCTCCAAACACATTGACTGTAGTACTCACTTTGGAAAAACATTGGACCACTGCTACTCAACTTTTCGAAATGCCATCAAGGCCCTCCCCCGCCCTTCCTTTGGCAAATCTGATCACGACTCTATTTTGCTCCTCCCTTCCTATAGGCAGAAACTAAAACAGGAAGTACCGGTACTAAGGTCTATTCAACGCTGGTCTGACCAATCGGAATCCATGCTTCAAGATTGTTTTGATCACGCAGACTGGAATATGTTCCAGTTCCAGTCTCTGAGATTAACATCAACAAATATACGGATATGGTGACTGAGTTCATCAGGAAGTGTATAGGAGATGTTGTACACACTGTAACTATGAACCTATCCAAACCAGAATCGGTAGATAGAATGCAGCATTCGCGCAAAACTGGATGCGCAAACCACCGCATTCAAATAAAGGTTAAATAAAAATGTTTTAAACGTTTTTTAACCATTGTGACTGGGAATATGGCCGAATACAAACAGTGTAGTTATTCCCTGTGTAAGGCAATCAAACAGGCAAAACGTCAGTACAGAGACAAAGTCGCAATTCAACGGCTCAGATACGAGACGTATGTGGCAGGGTCTACAGACAAACGCGGACAACAAAGGCAAAAACCAACCACGCCACGGACACCGATGTGTCCGGACAAGCTAAATCAAATCAAATTTATTTATATAGCCCTTCGTACATCAGCTGATATCTCAAAGTGCTGTACAGAAACCCAGCCTAAAACCCCAAACAGCAAGCAATGCAGGTGTAGAAGCACGGTGGCTAGGAAAAACTCCCTAGAAAGGCCAAAACCTAGGAAGAAACCTAGAGAGGAACCAGGCTATGTGGGGTGGCCAGTCCTCTTCTGGCTGTGCCGGGTGGAGATTATAACAAAACATGGTCAAGATGTTCAAATGTTCATAAATGACCAGCATGGTCGAATAATAATAAGGCAGAATAGTTGAAACTGGAGCAGCAGCACAGTCAGGTGGACTGGGGACAGCAAGGAGTCATCATGTCAGGTATTCCTGGGGCATGGTCCTATGGCTCAGGTCCTCCGAGAGAGAGAAAGAAAGAGAGAATTAGAGAGAGCATATGTGGGATGGCCAGTCCTCTTCTGGCTGTGCCGGGTGGAGATTATAACAGAACATGGCCAAGATGTTCAAATGTTCATAAATTACCAGCATGGTCGAATAATAATAAGGCAGAACAGTTGAAACTGGAGCAGCAGCACAGCCAGGTGGACTGGGGACAGCAAGGAGTCATCATGTCAGGTAGTCCTGGGGCATGGTCCTAGGGCTCAGGTCCTCCGAGAGAGAGAAAGAGAGAAGGAGAGAATTAGAGAACGCACACTTAGATTCACACAGGACACCGAATAGGACAGGAGAAGTACTCCAGATATAACAAACTGACCCTAGCCCCCCGACACATAAACTACTGCAGCATAAATACTGGAGGCTGAGACAGGAGGGGTCAGGAGACACTGTGGCCCCATCCGAGGACACCCCCGGACAGGGCCAAACTAAACACCTTCTTCTATCACATCTACCTTACCCTAGACCCACTTCACTTTTCTTACCGCCCGGGTCAGAACCCCGCCCTGTGAAACTGGGTCCTGGACTTCCTGACGGGCCGCACCCACGTGGTGAAGGTAGGAAACAACACCTCCTCTTCGCTGATCCTCAACACAGGGGCCCCACAAGGGTATGTGCTCAGCCCCAGCCTGTATTCCCTGTTCACCCATGAGTGCGTGGCCATGCACGCTGCCAACTCAATCATCAAGTTTGCAGACGACACCACAGTGGTAGGCTTGATTACCAACAACAACGAGACGGCCTACAGGGAGGAGGTGAGGGGCCCAGAAGTGTGGTGCCAGGAAAATACCCTCTCACTCAACGTCAACAAAACCAAGGAGCTGAACGTGGACTTCAGGAAACAGCAGAGGGAGCACACCCCTATCCACATCGACGGGAAAAGGTGAAGGAGAAGGTGGAAAGCTTCAAGTTCCTTGGCGTACACATCACTGACGATCTGAAAGGGGACCCCCCCACAGACAGTGTGGTGAAGAAGACGCAACAGCACCTCTACATTTCTGAAGAAATGTGTCTTGTCCCCTAAAACCCTCACAAACTTTTACAGGTGCACAATTGAGAGCATCCTGTTGGATTGTATTACTGCCTGGTATGGCAACTGTACCAAGGCAGAGCTCTCCAGAGGGTGGTGTGTTCTGTCCAACGCATCATCGGGGGCAAACTATCTGCCCTCCAGGACACTTACAGCATTCAATGTCACAGAAAGGCCAAAAAGATCAAGGACATCAACCACCCGAGCCATGGCCTGTTCACCCAGCTATCATCCAGAAGGCAAAGTCAATACAGGTGCATCAAACCTGGGACCGAGAGACTGAAAAACAGCTTCTATCTCAAGCCCATCAGATTGTTAAATAGCCATCACTAGCCGGCTACCACCCGGTTATTTAACCTTGCACCTTAGAGGCTGCTGCTCTATATACATAGACTTGGAATCACTGGTCACTTTAATAATGGAACGCTAGTCACTTTAATAATGTTGACATACTGCTTTACTCATCTCATATGTATATAATATATTATATTCTACTGTATTTTAGTCATTGCCATTCCGACATTGCTCGATCTAATATTTATATATTTTTAATTCCATTCTTTTACTTTCGATTTGTGTGTATTGTTGTGAATTGTTAGATACTACTGCACTGTTGGATCTAGGAATGCAAGCATTTCACTATACCCACAATAACATGCTAAATATGTGTATGTGGCCAATAACATTTTATTTTATTTGAGCAGGAAGGAAGGGTGAGGATCAGCCAGTCCCATTGCAGAAGGACATTACCAGCCTTTCCTCCCTCCCCCCGCCTTACCTCCTCCCTATCTACTCACTTTGATAAGTCAGGAAGTGTATTGAGTGCCGTTGCAGTAATAGGCCACTAGAAGGGGTTGTGTGTCTATATAAATAAATAAACATGCCCGTCTGGTGTTGATTCCTTGAGCAGCAACGTTGCCCTCAATATGTCTGCATTGAATGGAGCAGATGGATGATGATGTTGGATTGGACTTTAAAGTTCTTCTACTAATATACAGAATGTCTCAACAGAATTGTTTATACTATTTTTTTCTGTTAAAACTATAATTTACCATTACTATTTATAAGCAATTACCATTGAAAATGTACTACTGTAAATGTGCATGTTAAACTCACATAACTTGGAATAACTTTTTATTGATAAGCAATTTTCTTTGTGTTCTACCCAAAACTGTATTATTGCCTCTCCCCCTTATCTCCCATAATATTGCTCTGCTTAAATTGTGCATTTTTAAAAATTTGTAATGAGAAATGTTTTGTTCTTCTCTCTTAAAGCGAATTACATCGGCTGCTATATAGACAACACGGCGAAAAGAGCACTCAGGGGAGTGTCCTTTTTTGACTACAAGAAAATGACGGTCTTCCGTTGCCAGGACAACTGTGCTGAAAGGTAGGCCTGGGAATATAAAAAGTCACAAACACAGGATCGAAGTGAGGAATAAAGGTTGTGTACCAGAGTGGAGATGAACTCTTTCACTCTCTCTCTCACTGTATCTCTTTCTCTCTCTCTTTCTCTCTCTATTTCTGTTTCTCTCTTTGCCTGCCTCTTTCCTCCTCATACCATATTTTCTTCACATCATCTGTTTTTCCAGTTTCCCCTGGCCTCCTCCTCTCCCTCTCTCATCCTATGGATGGCTCAGCCCAACACTCACCACTGACTCACAGGAGAGGAGAGAAAGAGAGGAGGCGATATACTGTATATACATAAACAGTATATAAGGAGAAGATATATATATGCGAGAGTGAGGAGAAGTGCAGTAGAGAGCAAATTTTCATCTTTCTCCTCTGCTCCTCTCTCTCGCTCTCTGTCCACACCCCTCCCAGAGCAAGCTGCTGATATACAGTGCCTTCAGGAAGTATTCACACCCCTTGACTTTTTCCACATTTTGTTGTGTTACAGCCTGAATTATTTATGGTTTAAATTAAGATTTTGTGTCACTGGCCGACACACAATACCTCATAATGTCGAAGTGGAATTATCTTTTTAGAAATGTTTAATTAAAAATGGAATGCTGAAATGTCTTCAGTCAATAAGTATTTAACCCCTTTGCTATGGCAAGCCTAAATAAGTTCAGCAGTAAGAATTTGCTTAACATTTTTTTTATTTTTTATTTTTTACAATTTAGTAATTTAGTAGACGCTCTTATCCAGAGCGACTTACAGTAGTGAGTGCATACATTTTTGTACTGGTCCCCCTTGGGAATCGAACCCACAACCCTGGCGTTGCCTGCGCCATGCTCTACCAACTGATAATAAGTTGGATTGACTCACTCTTTGTGCAATAATAGTATTTAGCATTATTTTTTAATATCTACCTCATCTCTGTACCCCACACATACAATTATCTGTAAGGTCCCTCAGTCAAGCAGTGAATTTCAACCACATATTCAACCAAAAAGATCAGGGACGTTTTCCAATGCCTTGCAAAGAAGGGCACCTATTGGTAGATGGGTAAAAAAAACAGACATTGAATTTCCGTTTGAGCATGGTGAAGTTGTTAATTACACTTTGTATGGTGTCTCATACACCCAGTCACTACAAAGATACACGTGTCCTTCCTAACTCAGAGGAAGGAAGCCGCTCGGGGAGTTCACCATGAGGCCAATGGTGACTCTAAAACAGTTACAGAGTTTAATGGCTGTGATAGGAGAAAACTGAGGATGGATCAACAACATTGTAGTTACTCAACAATACTAACCTAAATTATACAGTGAAAAGAAGGAAGCCTGTACAGAATAAAAATATTTGAAAATATTCATCCTGTTTGCAATAATACACTAAAGTAAAACTGCAAAAAATGTGGCAAAGAAATTAACTTAATGTCCTGAATACAAAGTGTTATGTTTGGAGCAAATCCAACACAACACATCACTGAGTACCACTCTTCATATTTTCAAGCATGGTGTTGACTGTGTCATGTCCTGTATTTAATTTTCAATAAATTTGCTAACATTTCTAAAAACATGTTTTCTCTTTGTCATTATGGTGTACTGTGTGTATATTTCATCCAATATATTTAATCCATTTTGAATTCAGGCTGTAACACAACAAAATGTGGAATAAGTCAAGGGGTATGAATAGTTTCTGAAGGCACTGTACAGACATCAATGAAGCAGAGAAGTGCACCATTGTGACTAGCTAGCTAGGGCTTTCCTTGATTGGCAGTTGATTGTGTGATTTCTTCAGGGTAAAGGATGTGTTGTGCTGGCAATCTATTGGCACTATAAAGGCCTCTCAGGAGTCAAGTGTGCATCCCTCATGTGCCACTGCCAGGTTACTGTTCCCCAGGGAGTGTACAGGCCTTGTGTGTTTGATGGATAGAGCCTTCCAGTATACTGTACTGTGCATGGACTCATAATCAGCGTCACCCTAAAAAAAGCTCTGGTGTCTTGGTGCAGTATTAATGCATGCACTCTCTCTCTCTGATACTGACCTTGTCTACCCAGAGAGCTCTCTTCATCTTGGAGAGGGTGAGTGAGGTTACTGCCGGTTACCCAACTGACTGTCTATGAGTCATTCAACCCTATTAGTGGACTGACTCTGTGGAGAGAGCTGCTGAGAGAGAGGGTCGTGGGCGTCTTGCAGTTGCATGAATAATCGAGTGCTAAAATACAAAACCACTTCCATCTGGTCAGACATTGCAGAGACAAGATGTTGGCAGGTTGTCAGGCGGTCAGGGCCAGGTATAGACTTTTGGAGGCTTGAAGCAAGATTTGGTTGGGGGCCCCCACACCTCACTGCAAAATATTTTAGTGCCCCCCTTTTGACAGTGGAGAGAAACATACATTTCCTGCAAATTCTACACATTTTGCCATGGGGCGGAGAGAGAACTTCTATTTTATAACAAATTTCATGCAATTCTATCCATTTTGCAATGGGATGGAGAGATATTTTATGCAGTATTAAAGCTAGTTTCCTGCAATTCTACACATTTTGTAATAATTTATGCCATGTTAAGATGATATCGGAGTGAAAATCACTAACAAAATCATGTGACTTGCATGCCCAGTCGGTATCTAACATGGCTAATTGCGTGACTGCCATTGACTGACATACCAAGAGAAATCAGCTGATGCACAACCAAATTTAGAAATTGCAACTGGTGTATTCTTATATACTTACTCTCAATCGTAAGTTCCAAAATAAATATCTCTCTCTCTATATATATATATATTATATATAAGCTTTTGTCGCTTATGCCTGGAACCAGCACTGTGGGCAGTAACCACCACCCCCACCCCCGACTAGAAGCCCTGAGAGTCTCTCTGCATTAGTTGCAACCAATGCTGAACATTTGTGTGCAAGCCTGAGCCTCTCTGTTATTAATGATGATATTAACACTACCCCCTATATTTCCTTTTCACTAGGGGATACCTGTATTCAGGCCTAGAGTTTGGGGCAGAGTGCTACTGTGGCCACAAGATCCAGGCCCCCAATGCATCTGAGAGTGAATGCAACATGGAGTGTAAGGGCGAGAAGGGCAACCTGTGTGGAGGGGCCAACCGCCTGTCAATCTACAGACTGGAGCTGGGCCAGGAGTCAGCGCGCCGTTGTGAGTCTCAACCACCCATCACCACAATGAACGCTGTTGTCTGTTTATCCATGTAACCCTCTGAGGGTAAATGGATATGTCGTGAGCTGCGGTGGGATGGGGCGTTGAGTGTGAAGGGATGTTCAGAGGCCACAGGGGAGGGTGCTCCTCCTCCCTCTCCACCGCTTCTTTGACTCCCAAGATCATAGCCACCAGTGTGCAATCTTTGGCAGTATATCTATTGCTCAGGGAAGAGGCTCCAAGCTTGTTTATATTCAGAGTTACGATAACAACATTGTTATTGTTATTTCTCTTTTTACCTGTCTGCTAAAGCAGATTGCAGATTGCTGAGCAATTCTCTTTTTCAATGTGTGTATGCATGCCCTGACACATCCGACGCTGATTTCAGTACCTGCTGCATATTTCAAAATAGTAAATGAAAAGGAGGATGTTTTGCCCTCTGCACTGCAGACTGTTATCGTCAGATTGCCTGGGGAACAGTGCAGCCTCCCATTTTCCCCTCAGAATGTATGTAGAATACTAAAGAACCGGAGAGACATGAGTAAAAACTCCCACCTCTTTCCGCCTTTCTTTTCCACTTATCATGTTCCTTTCCCGAATCTCTATTTACAGAGAAATGACAAGGGGAGAAACTCCCTTTAACATGCATTGCTAGCTCAAAATCTGATATAGACGTGACTATTGTCGTGTCTATAATATACACCTCTGTGTTACTGAAGCAGAAACATAATGTGAGGTCTCCCCACACATTAAACCCAAGCAAACATACTTGCACTTCATGCAGCGAAATATTTCCATGTGCATGTCAGAAAGGTGCTCTGGTTCTCATGGCCTTGGGCTAATATATATACTGAATAAAAATATAAACACAGCATGCAACAACTTCAAAGTTTTGACTGAGTTGCAGTTCAAAGAAGGAAATCAATTACCTTAGGCCCTAATATATGGATTTCAAATGACTGGGAATACAGATATGCATCTGTTGGTCACAGATACCTTAAAAAAAGCTAGGTGCGTGGATCAGAAAACCAGTCAGTATCTGGTGTGACCACCATTTGCCTCATGCATTCCAACACACAGTTTATCAGACTGTGCAAAGTTGCTGGATATTTTTTATTTAACTAGGCAAGTCAGTTAAGAAAAATTCTTATTCACAATGACAGCCTAGGAACAATGGGTTAACTGTCGTGTTCAGGGGCAGAACGACAAATCTTTACATTGTCAGCTCAGGGATTCGATCTAGCAACCTTTTGGTTACTGGCCCAATGCTCTAACCACGAGGCTACTTGCCATGGTTACACATGCAATGAGGTTGTGAGGCTGGTTGGAGGTTCTGACAAATTCTCTAAAATTAAGTAATTCCCCGGCAACAGCTCTGGTGGACATTTCTGTGGTCAGCATGCCAATTGCACATTTTCTCAACACTTGAGACATCTGTGTCATTGTGTTGTGTGACAAAGTTGCACATTTTAGAGTGGCCTTTTATTGTCCCTAGCACAAGTTGCAACTGTGTAATGATCATGCTGTTTAATTAGATTATTGATATGCCACACCTGTCAGGTGGCTGGATTACCTTGGCAAAGGAGAAATGCTCACTAACAGGGATGTAAACAAATTTGTGAACAAAATGTAAGATAAATAAACATTGTGTAGCATATGGAACATTTCTGGGATCTTTTATTTCAGCTCAGGAAACATGGGACCAACACCTCACATTATTTTTTTCCTGTATACTGTAGTTGCGTGACAAACTAGCACAGGAAGCTCCAATGAAACATTTCATTACCAAAGAAGGAAATAGTTTCTTATGTGAGTGAAGGCAGGAGGAGGGGATAGAGGAAGACCTAAAGAAGGTGGGAGGAGGGAGTGAGAAACTGAGAGATGGGGAGAGAGGGAGAAAGAGAGACAGAGAGAGAGAGAGAGAAAGCATAAGACAAAAGATAAAAAGTGAGAGAGAAAGTAAGAAAAAGAGTGGGTGCTGGTGCTGGGGTGTCTCTCCTCCCCTGTATGCAGCTGTGAGAGTTCTGGAGGCAGGAGTCACATCTAAAATACATTTAGTCCCTCACACACTATGACTAACTCCTCAAGGTCTCCAACACACGGACCACCTACCATGGAAAATATATTGGCTGTAACGCCCTGCTGTCTGTACATACCAATGAGTGTTCTCGCATCTCTTGGTGCATAACCTACACAGACTGCTCACTTCCCTGTTATTTCCTGTTGTACAGTATGACTGGGCCTGTTAGTTACTGTTTTACAGTATGGCTGGGCCTGTTATTTGCTGTTTTACAGTATGGCTTGGCCTGTTATTTGCTGTTTTACAGTATGGCTGGGCCTGTTATTTGCTGTTTTTCAGTATGACTGGGCCTGTTATTTGCTGTTTTTCAGTATGACTGGGCCTGTTATTTGCTGTTTTACAGTATGGCTGGGCCTGTTTTTTGCTGTTTTACTGTAAGGCTGGGCCTGTTATTTGCTGTTCTACAGTATGGCTGTGCCTGTTTTTTTGCTGTTTTACTGTATGGTTGGGCCTGTTATTTGCTGTTCTACAGTATGGCTGGGCCTGTTATTTGCTGTTTCACCTTAGGGCTGGGCCTGTTATTTGTTGTTCTTCATTATGGCCGGGCCTGTTATTTGCTGTTCTACAGTATGGCTAGGCCTGTTTTTGCTGTTTTACCGTAGGGCTGGGCCTGTTATTTACTGTTTTACTGTAGGGCTGGGCCTGTTATTTGCTGTTTTACTGTAGGGCTGGGCCTGTTATTTGCTGTTTTACTGTATGGCTAGGCCTGTTATTTGCTGTTTTACAGTATGACTGGGCCTGTTATTTGCTGTTTTACAGTATGACTGGGCCTGTTATTTGCTGTTTTACAGTATGGCTGGGCCTGTTATTTGCTGTTTTACAGTACGACTGGGCCTGTTATTACTGTTTTACAGTATGGCTGGGCCTGTTATTTGCGGATTTACAGTATGGCTGGGCCTGTTATTTGCTGTTTTACAGTATGGCTGGGCCTGTTATTTGCTGATTTACAGTATGGCTGGGCCTGTTATTTGCTGATTTACAGTATGGCTGGGCCTGTTATTTGCTGATTTACTGTAGGGCTGGGCCTGTTATATGTTGTTCTTCATTATGGCTGGGCCTGTTATTTGCTGTTCTACAGTATGGCTAGGCCTGTTTTTTGTTGTTCTTCATCATGGCTGGGCCTGTTATTTGCTGTTCTACAGTATGGCTGGGCCTGTTATTTGCTGTCCTACAGTATGGCTGGGCCTGTTATTTGCTGTTTTACTGTAGGGCTGTGCCTTTTATTTGCTGTTTTACTGTAGGGCTGGTCCTGTTTTGTTGCTGTTTTACTGTAGGGCTGTGCCTTTTATTTGCTGTTTTACTGTAGGGCTGGGCCTGTTATTTGCTGTTTACTGTAGGGCTGGGCCTGTTATTTGCTGTTTTACTGTATGGCTGGGCCTGTTATTTGCTGTTTTACAATATGGCTCGGCCTGTTATTTGCTGTTTTACAGTATGACTGGGCCTGTTATTTGTTGTTCTTCATTATGGCCGAGACTGTTATTTGCTGTTCTAAAGTATGGCTAGGTCTGTTTATTGCTGTTTTACTGTAGGTCTGGGCCTGTTATTTGCTGTTTTACTGTAGGGCTGGGCTTGTTATTAGCTGTTTTACTGTAGGGCTGGGTCTTTTATTTGCTGTTTTACTGTATGGCTAGGCCTGTTATTTGCTGTTTTACAGTATGACTGGGCCTGTTATTTGCTGTTTTACCGTATGACTCGGCCTGTTATTTGGTGTTTTACAGTATGGCTTGGCCTGTTATTTGCTGTTCTACAGTACGGCTGGGCCTGTTATTTGCTGTTTTACTGTAGGGCTGGGCCTGTTATTTGCTGTTCTACAGTATGGCTGGGCCTGTTATTTGCTGTTTTCCTGTAGGGCTGGGCCTGTTATTTGCTGTTTTACTGTAGGGCTGGACCAGTTTTTTGCTGTTATACTGTAGAGCTGGGCCTGTTATTTGCTGTTTTACTGTAGGGCTGGTTCTGTTATTTTCTGTTTTACAGTATGGCTGGGCCTGTTTTTTGCTGTTTTACTGTAGGGCTGGGCCTGTTATTAGCTGTTTTACAGTATGGCTGGGCCTGTTATTTGCTGTTTTACTGTATGGCTGGGCCTGTTATTAGCTGTTTTACAGTATGGCTGGGCCTGTTATTTGTTGTTCTTCATTATGGCCGGGCCTGTTATTTGTTGTTTTACAGTATGGCTTGGCCTGTTATTTGCTGTTCTGCAGTATGGCTGGGCCTGTTATTTGTTGTTCTTTATTATGGCCGGGCCTGTTATTTGCTGTTTTACAGTATGGCTGGGCCTGTTATTTGTTGTTCTTTATTATGGCCGGGCCTGTTATTTGCTGTTTTAAAGTATGGCTGGGCCTGTTATTTGTTGTTCTACAGTATGGCTAGGCCTGTTTTTTTCTGTTTTACCTTAGGACTGGGCCTGTTATTTGCTGTTTTACTGTAGGGCTGGGCCTGTTATTTGCTGTTTTACTTTAGGGCCGGGCCTGTTATTTGCTGTTTTACTGTAGGGCTGGGCCTTTAATTTGCTGTTTTACTGTAGGGCTGGGCCTTTTATTTGCTGTTTTACTGTAGGGCTGGGCCTGTTATTTGCTGTTTTACAGTATGGCTAGGCCTGTCATTTGCTGTTTTACAGTATGACTGGGCCTGTTATTTGCTGTTTTACTGTATGGCTAGGCCTGTTATTTGCTGTTTTACAGTATGGCTTGGCCTGTTATTTGCTGTTCTACAGTATGGCTGGGCCTGTTATTTGTTGTTCTTCATTATGGCCGGGCCTGTTATTTGCTGTTCTACAGTATGGCTAGGCCTGTTTTTGCTGATTTACAGTATGGCTGGGCCTGTTATTTGCTGTTTTACTGTAGGGATGGGCCTGTTATTTGCTGTTTTACTGTAGGGCTGGGCCTGTTATTTGCTGTTTTACTGTAGGGCTGGGCCTTATATTTGCTGTTTTACAGTATGGCTGGGCCTGTTATTTGCTGTTTTACTGTATGGCTGGGCCTGTTATTAGCTGTTTTACAGTATGGCTGGGCCTGTTATTTGTTGTTCTTCATTATGGCTGGGCCTGTTATTTGCTGTTCTACAGTATGGCTAGGCCTGTTTTTTGTTGTTCTTCATCATTGCTGGGCCTGTTATTTGCTGTTCTACAGTATGGCTGGGCCTGTTATTTGCTGTTCTACAGTATGGCTGGGCCTGTTATTTGCTGTTTTACTGTAGGGCTGTGCCTTTTATTTGCTGTTTTACTGTAGGGCTGGGCCTGTTATTTGCTGTTTACTGTAGGGCTGGGCCTGTTATTTGCTGTTTTACTGTAGGGCTGGTCCTGTTGTTTGCTTTTTTACTGTAGGGCTGTGCCTTTTATTTGCTGTTTTACTGTAGGGCTGGGCCTGTTATTTGCTGTTTACTGTAGAGCTGGGCCTGTTATTTGCTGTTTTACTGTATGGCTGGGCCTGTTATTTGCTGTTTTACAATATGGCTGAGCCTGTTATTTGCTGTTTTACAGTATGACTGGGCCTGTTATGTGCTGTTTTACAGTATGGCTGGGCCTGTTATTTGCTGTTTTACAGTATGACTGGGCTTGTTATTTACTGTTTTACAGTATGGCTGGGCCTGTTATTTGCTGATTTACAGTATGGCTGGGCCTGTTATTTGCTGTTTTACAGTATGTCTGGTCCTGTTTTTTGCTGTTTACTGTAGGGCTGTGCCTTTTATTTGCTGTTTTACTGTAGGGCTGGGCCTGTTATTTGCTGTTTACTGTAGGGCTGGGCCTGTTATTTGCTGTTTTACTGTATCCTGGGCCTGTTATTTGCTGTTTTACAATATGGCTGAGCCTGTTATTTGCTGTTTTACAGTATGACTGGGCCTGTTATGTGCTGTTTTACAGTATGGCTGGGCCTGTTATTTGCTGTTTTACAGTATGACTGGGCTTGTTATTTACTGTTTTACAGTATGGCTGGGCCTGTTATTTGCTGATTTACAGTATGGCTGGGCCTGTTATTTGCTGTTTTACAGTATGTCTGGTCCTGTTTTTTGCTGTTTTACTGTATGGCTGGGCCTGTTATTTGCTGTTCTACAGTATGGCTGGGCCTGTTATTTGTTGTTCTTCATTATGGCCGGGACTGTTATTTGCTGTTCTAAAGTATGGCTAGGCCTGTTATTTGCTGTTTTACAGTATGACTGGGCCTGTTATTTGCTGTTTTACAGTATGACTAGGCCTGTTATTTGCTGTTTTACTTTAGGGCTGGGCCTGTTATTTGTTGTTTTACTGTAGGGCTGGGCCTTTAATTTGCTGTTTTACTGTAGGGCTGGGCCTTTTATTTGCTGTTTTACTGTAGGGCTGGGCCTGTTATTTGCTGTTTTACTTTAGGCCTGGGCCTGTTATTTGCTGTTTTGCAGTACGACTGGGCCTGTAATTTGCTGTTTTACTGTACGGCTGGGCCTTTTATTTGCTGTTTTACTGTAGGGCTGGGCCTGTTATTTGCTGTTTTACTGTATGGCTAGGCCTGTCATTTGCTGTTTTACAGTATGACTGGGCCTGTTATTTGCTGTTTTACTGTATGGCTAGGCCTGTTATTTGCTGTTTTACAGTACGACTCGGCCTGTTATTTGGTGTTTTACAGTATGGCTTGGCCTGTTATTTGCTGTTCTACAGTATGGCTGGGCCTGTTATTTGTTGTTCTTCATTATGGCCGGGCCTGTTATTTGCTGTTCTACAGTATGGCTAGGCCTGTTTTTTCCTGTTTTACCTTAGGGCTGGGCCTGTTATTTGCTGTTTTACTGTAGGGCTGGGCCTGTTATTTGCTGTTTTACTGTAGGGCTGGGCCTGTTATTTGCTGTTTTACTGTAGGGCTGGTTCTGTTATTTTCTGTTTTACAGTATGACTGGGCCTGTTTTTTGCTGTTTTACTGTAGGGCTGGGCCTGTTATTAGCTGTTTTACAGTATGGCTGGGCCTGTTATTTGCTGTTTTACTGTATGGCTGGGCCTGTTATTTGCTGTTTTACAGTATGACTGGGCCTGTTATTTACTGTTTTACAGTATGGCTGGGCCTGTTATTTGCTGTTCTACAGTATGTCTGGGCCTGTTATTTGTTGTTCTTCATTATGGCCGGGCCTGTTATTTGTTGTTCTACAGTAAGGCTGGGCCTGTTTTTTCCTGTTTTACCTTAGGGCTGGGCCTGTTATTTGCTGTTTTACTGTAGGGCTGGGCCTGTTATTTGCTGTTTTACTGTAGGGCTGGGCCTGTTATTTGCTGTTTTACTTTAGGGCTGGGCCTGTTATTTGCTGTTTTACTGTAGGGCTGGGCCTTTAATTTGCTATTTTACTATAGGGCTGTGCCTGTTATTTGCTGTTTTACAGTATGGCTAGGCCTGTTATTTGCTGTTTTTCAGTACGACTGGGCCTGTTCTTTACTGTTTTACAGTATGGCTGGGCCTGTTATTTGCTGATTTACAGTATGGCTGGGCCTGTTATTTGCTGTTTTACTTTAGGGCTGGGCCTGTTATTTGTTGTTTTACTGTAGGGCTGGGCCTTTAATTTGCTGTTTTACTGTAGGGCTGGGCCTTTGATTTGCTGTTTTACTGTAGGGCTGGGCCTGTTATTTGCTGTTTCACTTTAGGCCTGGGCCTGTTATCTGCTGTTTTGCAGTACGACTGGGCCTGTAATTTGCTGTTTTACTGTACGGCTGGGCCTTTTATTTGCTGTTTTACTGTAGGGCTGGGCCTGTTATTTGCTGTTTTACTGTATGGCTAGGCCTGTCATTTGCTGTTTTACAGTATGACTGGGCCTGTTATTTGCTGTTTTACTGTATGGCTAGGCCTGTTATTTGCTGTTTTACAGTACGACTCGGCCTGTTATTTGGTGTTTTACAGTATGGCTTGGCCTGTTATTTGCTGTTCTACAGTATGGCTGGGCCTGTTATTTGTTGTTCTTCATTATGGCCGGGCCTGTTATTTGCTGTTCTACAGTATGGCTAGGCCTGTTTTTGCTGTTTTACCGTAGGGCTGGGCCTGTTATTTGCTGTTTTACTGTAGGGCTGGGCCTGTTATTTGCTGTTTTACTGTAGGGCTGGGCCTTTTATTTGCTGTTTTACTGTATGGCTAGGTCTGTTATTTGCTGTTTTACAGTACGACTGGGCCTGTTATTACTGTTGTACAGTATGGCTGGGCCTGTTATTTGCGGATTTACAGTATGGCTGGGACTGTTATTTGCTGTTTTACAGTATGGCTGGGCCTGTTATTTGCTGATTTACAGTATGGCTGGGCCTGTTATTTGCTGTTTTACAGTATGGCTGGGCCTGTTATTTGCTGATTTACAGTATGGCTGGGCCTGTTATTTGCTGTTCTACAGTATGGCTGGGTCTGTTATTTGCTGTTCTACAATATGGCTGGGCCTGTTTTTTTGCTGTTTTACTGTAGGGCTGGGCCTGTTATATGTTGTTCTTCATTATGGCTGGGCCTGTTATTTGCTGTTCTACAGTATGGCTAGGCCTGTTTTTTGTTGTTCTTCATTATGGCTGGGCCTGTTATTTGCTGTTCTACAGTATGGCTGGTCCTGTTATTTGCTGTTCTACAGTATGGCTGGTCCTGTTATTTGCTGTTTTACAGTATGTCTGGTCCTGTTTTTTGCTGTTTTACTGTATGGCTGGGCCTGTTATTTGCTGTTCTACAGTATGGCTGGGCCTGTTATTTGTTGTTCTTCATTATGGCCGGGACTGTTATTTGCTGTTCTAAAGTATGGCTAGGCCTGTTATTTGCTGTTTTACAGTATGACTGGGCCTGTTATTTGCTGTTTTACAGTATGACTAGGCCTGTTATTTGGTGTTTTACAGTATGGCTTGGCCTGTTATTTGCTGTTCTACAGTATGGCTGGGCCTGTTATTTGCTGTTTTACTGTAGGGCTGGGCCTGTTATTTGCTGTTCTACAGTATGGCTGGGCCTGTTATTTGCTGTTTTACTGTAGAGCTGGGCCTGTTATTTGCTGTTTTACTGTAGGGCTGGTTCTGTTATTTTCTGTTTTACAGTATGACTGGGCCTGTTTTTTGCTGTTTTACTGTAGGGCTGTGCTTGTTATTAGCTGTTTTACAGTATGGCTGGGCCTGTTATTTGCTGTTTTACTGTATGGCTGGGCCTGTTATTTGCTGTTTTACAGTATGACTGGGCCTGTTATTTACTGTTTTACAGTATGGCTGGGCCTGTTATTTGCTGTTCTACAGTATGTCTGGGCCTGTTATTTGTTGTTCTTCATTATGGCCGGGCCTGTTATTTGTTGTTCTACAGTATGGCTGGGCCTGTTTTTTCCTGTTTTACCTTAGGGCTGGGCCTGTTATTTGCTGTTTTACTGTAGGGCTGGGCCTGTTATTTGCTGTTTTACTTTAGGGCTGGGCCTGTTATTTGCTGTTTTACTGTAGGGCTGGGCCTTTAATTTGCTGTTTTACTTTAGGGCTGGGCCTGTTATTTGCTGTTTTACTGTAGGGCTGGGCCTTTAATTTGCTATTTTACTATAGGGCTGTGCCTGTTATTTGCTGTTTTACAGTATGGCTGGGCCTGTTATTTGCTGTTTTTCAGTACGACTGGGCCTGTTCTTTACTGTTTTACAGTATGGCTGGGCCTGTTATTTGCTGATTTACAGTATGGCTGGGCCTGTTATTTGCTGTTTTACTTTAGGGCTGGGCCTGTTATTTGTTGTTTTACTGTAGGGCTGGGCTTGTTATTAGCTGTTTTACTGTAGGGCTGGGCCTTTTATTTGCTGTTTTACTGTAGGGCTGGGCCTGTTATTTGCTGTTTTACTTTAGGCCTGGGCCTGTTATTTGCTGTTTTGCAGTACGACTGGGCCTGTAATTTGCTGTTTTACTGTACGGCTGGGCCTTTTATTTGCTGTTTTACTGTAGGGCTGGGCCTGTTATTTGCTGTTTTATTGTATGGCTAGGCCTGTCATTTGCTGTTTTACAGTATGACTGGGCCTGTTATTTGCTGTTTTTCTGTATGGCTAGGCCTGTTATTTGCTGTTTTACAGTACGACTCGGCCTGTTATTTGGTGTTTTACAGTATGGCTTGGCCTGTTATTTGCTGTTCTACAGTATGGCTGGGCCTGTTATTTGTTGTTCTTCATTATGGCCGGGCCTGTTATTTGCTGTTCTACAGTATGGCTAGGCCTGTTTTTGCTGTTTTACCGTAGGGCTGGGCCTGTTATTTGCTGTTTTACCGTAGGGCTGGGCCTGTTATTTGCTGTTTTACTGTAGGGCTGGGCCTGTTATTTGCTGTTTTACTGTAGGGCTGGGCCTTTTATTTGCTGTTTTACTGTATGGCTAGGTCTGTTATTTGCTGTTTTACAGTATGGCTGGGCCTGTTATTTGCTGTTTTACAGTACGACTGGGCCTGTTATTACTGTTTTACAGTATGGCTGGGCCTGTTATTTGCGGATTTACAGTATGGCTGGGACTGTTATTTGCTGTTTTACAGTATGGCTGGGCCTGTTATTTGCTGATTTACAGTATGGCTGGGCCTGTTATTTGCTGTTTTACAGTATGGCTGGGCCTGTTATTTGCTGATTTACAGTATGGCTGGGCCTGTTATTTGCTGTTCTACAGTATGGCTGGGTCTGTTATTTGCTGTTCTACAATATGGCTGGGCCTGTTTTTTTGCTGTTTTACTGTAGGGCTGGGCCTGTTATATGTTGTTCTTCATTATGGCTGGGCCTGTTATTTGCTGTTCTACAGTATGGCTAGGCCTGTTTTTTGTTGTTCTTCATTATGGCTGGGCCTGTTATTTGCTGTTCTACAGTATGGCTGGTCCTGTTATTTGCTGTTCTACAGTATGGCTGGTCCTGTTATTTGCTGTTCTACAGTATGGCTGTGTCTTTTATTTGCTTTTTTACTGTAGGGCTGTGCCTTTTATTTGCTGTTTTACTGTAGGGCTGGGCCTGTTATTTGCTGTTTACTGTAGGGCTGGGCCTGTTATTTGCTGTTTTACTGTATGGCTGGGCCTGTTATTTGCTGTTTTAAAATATGGCTGAGCCTGTTATTTGCTGTTTTACAGTATGACTGGGCCTGTTATGTGCTGTTTTACAGTATGGCTGGGCCTGTTATTTGCTGTTTTACAGTATGACTGGGCTTGTTATTTACTGTTTTACAGTATGGCTGGGCCAGTTATTTGCTGATTAACAGTATGGCTGGGCCTGTTATTTGCTGTTTTACAGTATGGCTGGGCCTGTTATTTGCTGATTTCCAGTATGGGCCTGTTATTTGCTGTTTTACTGTAGGGCTGGGCCTGTTATTTGCTGTTTTACTGGAGGGCTGGGCCTGTTGTTTGCTGTTCTACAGTATGGCTGGGCCTGTTATTTGCTGTTTTACTGTAGGGCTGGGCCTTTTATTTGCTGTTTTACTGTATGGCTGGGCCTGTTATTTGCTGTTCTACAGTATGGCTGGGCCTGTTATTTGTTGTTCTTCATTATGGCCGGGACTGTTATTTGCTGTTCTAAAGTATGGCTAGGCCTGTTATTTTCTGTTTTACAGTATGACTGGGCCTGTTATTTGCTGTTTTACAGTATGACTAGGCCTGTTATTTGGTGTTTTACAGTATGGCTTGGCCTGTTATTTGCTGTTCTACAGTATGGCTGGGCCTGTTATTTACTGTTTTACTGTAGGGCTGGGCCTGTTATTTGCTGTTCTACAGTATGACTGGGCCTGTTATTTGCTGTTTTACTGTAGAGCTGGGCCTGTTATTTGCTGTTTTACTGTAGGGCTGGTTCTGTTATTTTCTGGTTTACAGTATGACTGGGCCTGTTTTTTGCTGTTTTACTGTAGGGCTGGGCCTGTTATTAGCTGTTTTACAGTATGGCTGGGCCTGTTATTTGCTGATTTACAGTATGGCTGGGCCTGTTATTTGCTGTTTTACAATATGGCTGGGCCTGTTATTTGCTGATATGCAGTATGGCTGGGCCTGTTATTTGCTGTTCTACAGTATTGCTGGGTCTGTTATTTGCTTTTTTTACAGTATGGCTGGGCCTGTTATTTGCTGTTTTACAGTACGACTGGGCCTGTTATTTACTGTTTTACAGTATGGTTGGGCCTGTTATTTGCTGTTTTACAGTACGACTGGGCCTGTTATTTACTGTTTTACAGTGTGGCTGGGCCTGTTATTTGCTGATTTCCAGTATGGGCCTGTTTTTTGCTGTTTTACTGTAGGGCTGGGCCTGTTATTTGCTGTTTTACTGGAGGGCTGGGCCTGTTGTTTGCTGTTCTACAGTATGGCTGGGCCTGTTATTTGCTGTTTTACTGTAGGGCTGGGCCTGTTATTTGTTGTTTTACAGTATGACTGGGCCTGTTATTTGCTGTTTTACAGTATGATTGGGCCTGTTATTTGCTGATTTCCAGTATGGGCCTGTTATTTGCTGTTTTACTGTAGGGCTGGGCCTGTTATTTGCTGTTTTACTGGATGGCTGGGCCTGTTGTTTGCTGTTCTACAGTATGGCTGGGCCTGTTATTTGCTGTTTTACTGTAGGGCTGGGCCTGTTATTTGCTGTTTTACAGTATGGCTGGGCCTGTTATTTGCTGATTTCCAGTATGGGCCTGTTATTTGCTGTTTTACTGGAGGGCTGGGCCTGTTGTTTGCTGTTCTACAGTATGGCTGGGCCTGTTATTTGCTGTTTTACTGTAGGGCTGGGCCTTTTATTTGCTGTTTTACTGTATGGCTGGGCCTGTTATTTGCTGTTCTACAGTATGGCTGGGCCTGTTATTTGTTGTTCTTCATTATGGCCGGGACTGTTATTTGCTGTTCTAAAGTATGTCTAGGCCTGTTATTTGCTGTTTTACAGTATGACTGGGCCTGTTATTTGCTGTTTTACAGTATGACTAGGCCTGTTATTTGGTGTTTTACAGTATGGCTTGGCCTGTTATTTGCTGTTCTACAGTATGGCTGGGCCTGTTATTTACTGTTTTACTGTAGGGCTGGGCCTGTTATTTGCTGTTCTACAGTATGGCTGGGCCTGTTATTTGCTGTTTTACTGTAGAGCTGGGCCTGTTATTTGCTGTTTTACTGTAGGGCTGGTTCTGTTATTTTCTGGTTTACAGTATGACTGGGCCTGTTTTTTGCTGTTTTACTGTAGGGCTGGGCCTGTTATTAGCTGTTTTACAGTATGGCTGGGCCTGTTATTTGCTGTTTTACTGTATGGCTGGGCCTGTTATTTGCTGTTCTACAGTATGTCTGGGCCTGTTATTTGTTGTTCTTCATTATGGCCGGGCCTGTTATTTGTTGTTCTACAGTATGGCTGGGCCTGTTTTTTCCTGTTTTACCTTAGGGCTGGGCCTGTTATTTGCTGTTTTACTGTAGGGCTGGGCCTGTTATTTGCTGTTTTACTTTAGGGCTGGGCCTGTTATTTGCTGTTTTACTGTAGGGCTGGGCCTTTAATTTGCTGTTTTACTATAGGGCTGTGCCTGTTATTTGCTGTTTTACAGTATGGCTGGTCCTGTTATTTGCTGTTTTTCAGTACGACTGGGCCTGTTCTTTACTGTTTTACAGTATGGCTGGGCCTGTTATTTGCTGATTTACAGTATGGCTGGGCCTGTTATTTGCTGTTTTACAATATGGCTGGGCCTGTTATTTGCTGATATGCAGTATGGCTGGGCCTGTTATTTGCTGTTCTACAGTATTGCTGGGTCTGTTATTTGCTTTTTTTACAGTATGGCTGGGCCTGTTATTTGCTGTTTTACAGTACGACTGGGCCTGTTATTTACTGTTTTACAGTATGGTTGGGCCTGTTATTTGCTGTTTTACAGTACGACTGGGCCTGTTATTTACTGTTTTACAGTGTGGCTGGGCCTGTTATTTGCTGATTTCCAGTATGGGCCTGTTTTTTGCTGTTTTACTGTAGGGCTGGGCCTGTTATTTGCTGTTTTACTGGAGGGCTGGGCCTGTTGTTTGCTGTTCTACAGTATGGCTGGGCCTGTTATTTGCTGTTTTACTGTAGGGCTGGGCCTGTTATTTGTTGTTTTACAGTATGACTGGGCCTGTTATTTGCTGTTTTACAGTATGATTGGGCCTGTTATTTGCTGATTTCCAGTATGGGCCTGTTATTTGCTGTTTTACTGTAGGGCTGGGCCTGTTATTTGCTGTTTTACTGGAGGGCTGGGCCTGTTGTTTGCTGTTCTACAGTATGGCTGGGCCTGTTATTTGCTGTTTTACTGTAGGGCTGGGCCTTTTATTTGCTGTTTTACTGTATGGCTGGGCCTGTTATTTGTTGTTTTACAGTATGACTGGGCCTGTTATTTGCTGTTTTACAGTATGATTGGGCCTGTTATTTGCTGTTTTACAGTATGGCTGGGCCTGTTATTTGCTGTTTTACTGTAGAGCTGGGCCTGTTATTAGCTGTTTTACAGTATGGCTGGGCCTGTTATTTGCTGATTTCCAGTATGGGCCTGTTATTTGCTGTTTTACTGTAGGGCTGGGCCTGTTATTTGCTGTTTTACTGGAGGGCTGGGCCTGTTGTTTGCTGTTCTACAGTATGGCTGGGCCTGTTATTTGCTGTTTTACTGTAGGGCTGGGCCTTTTATTTGCTGTTTTACTGTATGGCTGGGCCTGTTATTTGCTGTTCTACAGTATGGCTGGGCCTGTTATTTGTTGTTCTTCATTATGGCCGGGACTGTCATTTGCTGTTCTAAAGTATGGCTAGGCCTGTTATTTGCTGTTTTACAGTATGACTGGGCCTGTTATTTGCTGTTTTACAGTATGACTAGGCCTGTTATTTGGTGTTTTACAATATGGCTTGGCCTGTTATTTGCTGTTCTACAGTATGGCTGGGCCTGTTATTTACTGTTTTACTGTAGGGCTGGGCCTGTTATTTGCTGTTCTACAGTATGGCTGGGCCTGTTATTTGCTGTTTTACTGTAGAGCTGGGCCTGTTATTTGCTGTTTTACTGTAGGGCTGGTTCTGTTATTTTCTGGTTTACAGTATGACTGGGCCTGTTTTTTGCTGTTTTACTGTAGGGCTGGGCCTGTTATTAGCTGTTTTACAGTATGGCTGGGCCTGTTATTTGCTGATTTAAAGTATGGCTGGGCCTGTTATTTGCTGTTTTACAATATGGCTGGGCCTGTTATTTGCTGATATGCAGTATGGCTGGGCCTGTTATTTGCTGTTCTACAGTATTGCTGGGTCTGTTATTTGCTTTTTTTACAGTATGGCTGGGCCTGTTATTTGCTGTTTTACAGTACGACTGGGCCTGTTATTTACTGTTTTACAGTATGGTTGGGCCTGTTATTTGCTGTTTTACAGTACGACTGGGCCTGTTATTTACTGTTTTACAGTGTGGCTGGGCCTGTTATTTGCTGATTTCCAGTATGGGCCTGTTTTTTGCTGTTTTACTGTAGGGCTGGGCCTGTTATTTGCTGTTTTACTGGAGGGCTGGGCCTGTTGTTTGCTGTTCTACAGTATGGCTGGGCCTGTTATTTGCTGTTTTACTGTAGGGCTGGTTCTGTTATTTGTTGTTTTACAGTATGACTGGGCCTGTTATTTGCTGTTTTACAGTATGATTGGGCCTGTTATTTGCTGATTTCCAGTATGGGCCTGTTATTTGCTGTTTTACTGTAGGGCTGGGCCTGTTATTTGCTGTTTTACTGGAGGGCTGGGCCTGTTGTTTGCTGTTCTACAGTATGGCTGGGCCTGTTATTTGCTGTTTTACTGTAGGGCTGGGCCTGTTATTTGCTGTTTTACAGTATGGCTGGGCCTGTTATTTGCTGATTTCCAGTATGGGCCTGTTATTTGCTGTTTTACTGGAGGGCTGGGCCTGTTGTTTGCTGTTCTACAGTATGGCTGGGCCTGTTATTTGCTGTTTTACTGTAGGGCTGGGCCTTTTATTTGCTGTTTTACTGTATGGCTGGGCCTGTTATTTGCTGTTCTACAGTATGGCTGGGCCTGTTATTTGTTGTTCTTCATTATGGCCGGGACTGTTATTTGCTGTTCTAAAGTATGTCTAGGCCTGTTATTTGCTGTTTTACAGTATGACTGGGCCTGTTATTTGCTGTTTTACAGTATGACTAGGCCTGTTATTTGGTGTTTTACAGTATGGCTTGGCCTGTTATTTGCTGTTCTACAGTATGGCTGGGCCTGTTATTTACTGTTTTACTGTAGGGCTGGGCCTGTTATTTGCTGTTCTACAGTATGGCTGGGCCTGTTATTTGCTGTTTTACTGTAGAGCTGGGCCTGTTATTTGCTGTTTTACTGTAGGGCTGGTTCTGTTATTTTCTGGTTTACAGTATGACTGGGCCTGTTTTTTGCTGTTTTACTGTAGGGCTGGGCCTGTTATTAGCTGTTTTACAGTATGGCTGGGCCTGTTATTTGCTGTTTTACTGTATGGCTGGGCCTGTTATTTGCTGTTCTACAGTATGTCTGGGCCTGTTATTTGTTGTTCTTCATTATGGCCGGGCCTGTTATTTGTTGTTCTACAGTATGGCTGGGCCTGTTTTTTCCTGTTTTACCTTAGGGCTGGGCCTGTTATTTGCTGTTTTACTGTAGGGCTGGTTCTGTTATTTGCTGTTTTACTTTAGGGCTGGGCCTGTTATTTGCTGTTTTACTGTAGGGCTGGGCCTTTAATTTGCTGTTTTACTATAGGGCTGTGCCTGTTATTTGCTGTTTTACAGTATGGCTGGTCCTGTTATTTGCTGTTTTTCAGTACGACTGGGCCTGTTCTTTACTGTTTTACAGTATGGCTGGGCCTGTTATTTGCTGATTTACAGTATGGCTGGGCCTGTTATTTGCTGTTTTACAATATGGCTGGGCCTGTTATTTGCTGATATGCAGTATGGCTGGGCCTGTTATTTGCTGTTCTACAGTATTGCTGGGTCTGTTATTTGCTTTTTTTACAGTATGGCTGGGCCTGTTATTTGCTGTTTTACAGTACGACTGGGCCTGTTATTTACTGTTTTACAGTATGGTTGGGCCTTTTATTTGCTGTTTTACAGTACGACTGGGCCTGTTATTTACTGTTTTACAGTGTGGCTGGGCCTGTTATTTGCTGATTTCCAGTATGGGCCTGTTTTTTGCTGTTTTACTGTAGGGCTGGGCCTGTTATTTGCTGTTTTACTGGAGGGCTGGGCCTGTTGTTTGCTGTTCTACAGTATGGCTGGGCCTGTTATTTGCTGTTTTACTGTAGGGCTGGGCCTGTTATTTGTTGTTTTACAGTATGACTGGGCCTGTTATTTGCTGTTTTACAGTATGATTGGGCCTGTTATTTGCTGATTTCCAGTATGGGCCTGTTATTTGCTGTTTTACTGTAGGGCTGGGCCTGTTATTTGCTGTTTTACTGGAGGGCTGGGCCTGTTGTTTGCTGTTCTACAGTATGGCTGGGCCTGTTATTTGCTGTTTTACTGTAGGGCTGGGCCTTTTATTTGCTGTTTTACTGTATGGCTGGGCCTGTTATTTGTTGTTTTACAGTATGACTGGGCCTGTTATTTGCTGTTTTACAGTATGATTGGGCCTGTTATTTGCTGTTTTACAGTATGGCTGGGCCTGTTATTTGCTGTTTTACTGGAGGGCTGGGCCTGTTGTTTGCTGTTCTACAGTATGGCTGGGCCTGTTATTTGCTGTTTTACTGTAGGGCTGGGCCTGTTATTTGTTGTTTTACAGTATGACTGGGCCTGTTATTTGCTGTTTTACAGTATGATTGGGCCTGTTATTTGCTGATTTCCAGTATGGGCCTGTTATTTGCTGTTTTACTGTAGGGCTGGGCCTGTTATTTGCTGTTTTACTGGAGGGCTGGGCCTGTTGTTTGCTGTTCTACAGTATGGCTGGGCCTGTTATTTGCTGTTTTACTGTAGGGCTGGGCCTGTTATTTGCTGTTTTACAGTATGGCTGGGCCTGTTATTTGCTGATTTCCAGTATGGGCCTGTTATTTGCTGTTTTACTGGAGGGCTGGGCCTGTTGTTTGCTGTTCTACAGTATGGCTGGGCCTGTTATTTGCTGTTTTACTGTAGGGCTGGGCCTTTTATTTGCTGTTTTACTGTATGGCTGGGCCTGTTATTTGCTGTTCTACAGTATGGCTGGGCCTGTTATTTGTTGTTCTTCATTATGGCCGGGACTGTTATTTGCTGTTCTAAAGTATGTCTAGGCCTGTTATTTGCTGTTTTACAGTATGACTGGGCCTGTTATTTGCTGTTTTACAGTATGACTAGGCCTGTTATTTGGTGTTTTACAGTATGGCTTGGCCTGTTATTTGCTGTTCTACAGTATGGCTGGGCCTGTTATTTACTGTTTTACTGTAGGGCTGGGCCTGTTATTTGCTGTTCTACAGTATGGCTGGGCCTGTTATTTGCTGTTTTACTGTAGAGCTGGGCCTGTTATTTGCTGTTTTACTGTAGGGCTGGTTCTGTTATTTTCTGGTTTACAGTATGACTGGGCCTGTTTTTTGCTGTTTTACTGTAGGGCTGGGCCTGTTATTAGCTGTTTTACAGTATGGCTGGGCCTGTTATTTGCTGTTTTACTGTATGGCTGGGCCTGTTATTTGCTGTTCTACAGTATGTCTGGGCCTGTTATTTGTTGTTCTTCATTATGGCCGGGCCTGTTATTTGTTGTTCTACAGTATGGCTGGGCCTGTTTTTTCCTGTTTTACCTTAGGGCTGGGCCTGTTATTTGCTGTTTTACTGTAGGGCTGGGCCTGTTATTTGCTGTTTTACTTTAGGGCTGGGCCTGTTATTTGCTGTTTTACTGTAGGGCTGGGCCTTTAATTTGCTGTTTTACTATAGGGCTGTGCCTGTTATTTGCTGTTTTACAGTATGGCTGGTCCTGTTATTTGCTGTTTTTCAGTACGACTGGGCCTGTTCTTTACTGTTTTACAGTATGGCTGGGCCTGTTATTTGCTGATTTACAGTATGGCTGGGCCTGTTATTTGCTGTTTTACAATATGGCTGGGCCTGTTATTTGCTGATATGCAGTATGGCTGGGCCTGTTATTTGCTGTTCTACAGTATTGCTGGGTCTGTTATTTGCTTTTTTTACAGTATGGCTGGGCCTGTTATTTGCTGTTTTACAGTACGACTGGGCCTGTTATTTACTGTTTTACAGTATGGTTGGGCCTGTTATTTGCTGTTTTACAGTACGACTGGGCCTGTTATTTACTGTTTTACAGTGTGGCTGGGCCTGTTATTTGCTGATTTCCAGTATGGGCCTGTTTTTTGCTGTTTTACTGTAGGGCTGGGCCTGTTATTTGCTGTTTTACTGGAGGGCTGGGCCTGTTGTTTGCTGTTCTACAGTATGGCTGGGCCTGTTATTTGCTGTTTTACTGTAGGGCTGGGCCTGTTATTTGTTGTTTTACAGTATGACTGGGCCTGTTATTTGCTGTTTTACAGTATGATTGGGCCTGTTATTTGCTGATTTCCAGTATGGGCCTGTTATTTGCTGTTTTACTGTAGGGCTGGGCCTGTTATTTGCTGTTTTACTGGAGGGCTGGGCCTGTTGTTTGCTGTTCTACAGTATGGCTGGGCCTGTTATTTGCTGTTTTACTGTAGGGCTGGGCCTTTTATTTGCTGTTTTACTGTATGGCTGGGCCTGTTATTTGTTGTTTTACAGTATGACTGGGCCTGTTATTTGCTGTTTTACAGTATGATTGGGCCTGTTATTTGCTGTTTTACAGTATGGCTGGGCCTGTTATTTGCCCTTTTACAGTATGACTGGGCCTGTTATTTACTGTTATACAGTATGGCTGGGCCTGTTATTTGCTGATTTACAGTATGAGCCTGTTATTTGCTGTTTTACAGTATGGCTGGGCCTGTTATTTGCAGTTCTACAGTATTGCTGGGTCTGTTATTTGCTATTTTACAGTATGACTGGGCCTGTTATTTACTGTTTTACAGTTTTGGCTGGGCCTGTTATTTGCTGTTTTACAGTATGGCTGGGCCTGTTATTTGCCCTTTTACAGTATGACTGGGCCTGTTATTTACTGTTATACAGTATGGCTGGGCCTGTTATTTGCTGATTTACAGTATGAGCCTGTTATTTGCTGTTTTACAGTATGGCTGGGCCTGTTATTTGCAGTTCTACAGTATTGCTGGGTCTGTTATTTGCTATTTTACAGTATGACTGGGCCTGTTATTTACTGTTTTACAGTATGGCTGGGCCTGTTATTTACTGTTTTACAGTATGGCTGGGCCTGTTATTTACTGTTTTACAGTATGGCTGGGCCTGTTATTTGCTGTTTTACTGTAGGGCTGGGCCCGTTATTTGCTGTTCTACAGTATGGCTGGGCCTGTTATTTGCTGTTCTACAGTATGGCTGGGCCTGTTATTTGCTGTTTTACTGCAGGGCTGGGCCTGTTATTTGCTGTTTTACTGTATGGCTGGGCCTGTTATTTGCTGTTTTACTGTAGGGCTGGGCCTGTTATTAGCTGTTTTACAGTATGGCTGGGCCTGTTATTTGCTGTTTTACTGTATGGCTGGGCCTGTTATTTGCTCTTCTACAGTATGGCTCAGCCTGTTATTTGCTGTTCTACAGTATGGCTGGGCCTGTTATTTGCTGTTTTACTGTATGGCTGGGCCTGTTATTTGCTCTTGTACTGTAGGGCTGGGCCTGTTATTTGCTGTTTTACAGTATGGCCGGGCCTGTTATTTGCTGTTCTACAGTATGGCTGGGCCTGTTATTTGCTGTTCTACAGTATGGCTGGGCCTGTTTGCACTGTGTTTGCCCATAGGGACAGTCTGGGGAGGAAGGTTGTTGAGACAGCCAGTGCAGGAGAGCCAGGCAGTCCCTGGTGTGATGGCAACGGCTCAGGGCAGGCCGCTTCTGTGTCAGGGCAGGCTGCTGCTGGGTCAGGGCAGGCTTCTCTGTGTTAGGTTCCTAGCAAGGCCAAGGGAAGGGTCGATGGATACTATTGGGGTAAAAAGCTTTTTTCAGTCAGAACACACATGAAAATGGGTTAGTGATCAATACTAATCTAGTATGTTGTGTTGGTTGTGTTTATCCTTGGTTCAGATGGGAGTGCCATCTTTAAAGGGTGCTTCCACAGACCTGACAACATCACCCTCGCCCTGCCCATCAGCGCTGTCATCCAGAACATGTCCGTGGAGAAGTGTGTGGACTTTTGCACAGAGAAGGTGAGGGAAATGTACTTGTTGTGATGTCAGATTTTGATGTGTGTTTGCTTGTTTGCTGAGGAAGAGAAAGAGGTTAGCTGTGTTCGAATACCCATACTAACATACTGTATACTACATACTTAATGAGGACATACTACATAGTATATACTATTACTTAATTTTATTATACTGTAAACAAACATTATCCTTTCAAAGGAGCTACTAGGGCTGCATTTCAAACTCATAAGACACACCCTCCTCCACTTACCCTCGCCCTTTGCCCTTGGGGGAATCCCCATGGCCATCTTTGTCTTTGGTCCAAATGATAAGCCAAGCAAGGGAAGTTGGCAACGTAATCCCCTCAGCCCTCGTTTTTGAGTGAGATTGCGAGTGTACAATTATGTTCACTCCGGGCCTGAAACGGCCCGTAATTCAATTTGCGATGATTGTACATCCGCTAAGAAAAGTCAGCCAAAACTTAAAACCAACATTAATATGGAGTCAACACACAAGTGTAAGTACAAATGAATGCAAATAAGTTAGAAATTGTGATACTAATGCACATGACGACTCAAACATGTAACATACAGTGGGGCAAAAAACTATTTAGTCAGCCACCAATTGTGTAAGTTCTCCCACTTAAAAAGATGAGAGAGGCCTGTAATTTTCATCATAGGTACACTTCAACTATGCCAGACAAAATTAGAAGAAAAAAAATCCAGAAAATCACATTGTAGGATTTTTTATGAATTTATTTCCAAATTATGGTGGAAAATAAGTATTTGGTCAATAACAAAAGTTTATCTCAATACTTTGTTATATACCCTTTGTTGGCAATGACAGAGGTCAAACGTTTTCTGTAAGTCTTCACAAGGTTTTCACACACTGTTGCTGGTATTTCGCAGACCAGAAAGTGAAGATGGACATGGGCGGCATCCCATGTTTCCTCCGCGCGCCGGAACCAGTCGTCCACCGCAGGAGCCTCGGTCTGACTCTGATGCCAAGGAGCCAGAACCGGCTGATACCCCAATACACACTGGAAGGGGGTGAGGTTAGTGTAGGAGTGGCGAAGTGAGTTCTAGGCCATTTCTGCCCAGGGCACGAATGCTGCCCACTCCCCCGGCCGGTCCTGGCAATAGGAAACTTACCCACATCCTGGTTTATTCTCTCCACCTTCCCGTTACTCTCAGGGTGAAAACCTGAGGTAAGGCTGACCGAGACCCCCAGACGTTCCATGAACGCCTTCCAGGCCCTCGACGCGACCTGGGGACGCTGATCAGACACTATATCCTCAGGTACCCCGTAGTGCCGGAAGACGTGTGTAAACAAGGCCTCCTCAGTTTGTAGGGCCGTAGGGAGAACGGGCAATGGGAGGAGACGACAGGACTTACAAAAACGATCCACAACGACCAGGATCACGGTGTTACAATGGGAGGGAGGAAGATCGTCAGGAAATCTACCGACAGGTGCGACCACGACCGCTGTGGAACGGGTAAGGGTTGTAACTTACCTCTGGGCAGGTGCCTAGGAGCCTTGCACTGGGCACGCACCGAGCAGGAGGAAACATAAACCCTCATGTCCTTAGCCAAAGTGGGCCACCAGTACTTCTCACTAAGACAGCGCACCGTCTGACCGGTACCAGGATGACCAGAGGAGGGTGACGTGTGGGCTCAATAGATCAGCCGGTCGCGGACAGCAGACGGAACGTACAGACATCCACCTGGACACTGGAGGGGAGCGGGCTCTGTACGTAACGCATGCTCAATGTCCGCGTCCAGCTCCCACACGACCGGCGTTACCAGGCAGGAGGCCAGTAGTATGGGAGTGTGATCCGTGAGCCGCTCCTCTGTGTCATACAGCCGGGACAGTGCGTCTGCCTTCACATTTTGGGAACCTGGTCTGTAGGACAGGGTAAACACAGAACGGGTAAAAAAACATGGCCCACCTTGCCTGACGAGGATTCAGTCTCCTCGCTGCCCGGATATACTCCAGGTTGCGGTGGTCAGTCCAGATGAGGAAAGGGTGTTTAGCCTCCTCAAGCCAATGTTTCCACGCCTTCAATGCTTTAACCACAGCCAACAACTCCTGGTCCCCCACATCATAGTTCCGCTCCGCCAGGCTGAGCTTCTTCGAGAAGAAGGCACAGGTGCGGAGCTTCGGTGGCGTGCCTGAGCGCTGAGAGAGCACGGCTCCTATCCCAGCCTCGGACGCGTCCACCTCCACTATGAACGCCAAAGAGGGATACGGATGGGCCAGCACGGGAGCCGAAGTAAACAGAGCCCTTAGGTGCCCAAAAGCCCTGTCTGCCTCAGCCGACCACTGCAAACAAACAGGACCCCCCCTTCAGCAGTGAGTTAATATGAGCAGCCACCTGGCCAAAACCCCGGATAAATCTCTGGTAGTAATTGGCAAACCTTAAAAGCCGCTGCACTTCCTTTACCGTGGTGGGAGTCGACCAATTACGCACGGCTGAAATGCGGTCACTCTCCATCTCCACCACCGATGTGTAAATGCGATACCCTAGGAAGGAGTCGGCCTGCTGGAAGAACAGGCATTTCTCAGCCAGGTCATGCTCCAACAGTCATCCAAGTACCCTGCGCACCAAGGACACATGCTCGGCACGTGTAGCGGAGTATATCTGAATGTCATCGATATACACCACCACACCCTGCCCGTGCAGGTCCCTGAAAATCGAATCGAAGAATTAGAAGACTGATGGAGCATTCATTAACCCGTACGGCATGAAGAGGTACTCATAATGTCCTGAGGTGGTACTGAACGCCGTCTTCCACTCGTCTCCCTCCCGGATACGCACCAGGTTGTAAGCGCTCCTGAGATCCAGTTTTGTGAAGAAGCGCGTCCCGTGCATTGACTCAATCAACCTTGGCGATGAGAGGTAGCGGGTTACTGTACCTCACCATGATTTGATTGAGACCTCGATAGTCAATGCATGGGCGCAGACCTCCCTCGTTCTTCTTCACGAAAAATAAACTAAAGGAGGCGGGTGAAGTGGAGAACCGAATGTACCCCTGACGGAGTGATTCAGAGACATATGTCTCCATAGCCACCTCTCTGCTTGCGACAGGGGATACACGTGACTCCTGGGAAGTGCAGCATCTACCAGGAGATTTAACGCACAATCCCCCTGTCGATGGGGTGGTAATTGAGTTGCCTTCTTTTTGGAGAAGGCGAGAGCCAAATCGGCATATTCTGGGGGGATGCACACGGTGGAGACCTGGTCTGGACTTTCCCTCCTCCAGCCTTCCTAAGCGCAGCCTCTCCCAGCTCCATGGGCACCGGAGCGGGGGTGCTGGAAGATGAAACCGACAGAGCCCTCTCTGGACGTCCGCTGGTGACCAGCAGGTTATCCATCCGGATGGACAGATCCACCAGTTGGTCAAAGGTGATGGTGGCATCCCTGCAGGCCAGCTCCCGCCGGACGTCCTCGGGCAGGCTGCATCGATAGTGGTCGTTAAGGGCCTTGTCGTTCCATCCTGTTCCGGCGGCCAAAGACCGGAATTCGAGGGCGAACTCCTGGGCGCTCCTCGTCCCCTGCCTCAGGTGGAAGAGCCGCTCCCCCGCCGCTCTACCCTCGGGCGGATTGTCAAAGACTGGGTGAACTTCGAAGTGGTCCATCTCCTTCTCCCCACATGGCGTTTGCCCACTCCAGAGCTCTCCCTGAGAGGCTTGAGACGAGGGCGGACACCCTCTCCCTTCCAGATAGAGCTGGGTGAACGATGGCCAGGTATAGGTCCAGCTGTAATAGGAACCCCTGGCACCGTGCTGCCGTCCCATCATACTCCCTGGGAAGGGAGAGAAGCATCCTACTGGGATCGGATCCAGGAGGGGCGGGTAGAGATACCCCTGGTTGTGCTGGTTGAGGCCCTGGAGAGACTCCTTGTCTCTCCCAGCGGTCCATGGTCTGGACAACGCGATTCATCGTGGCGCCAAGATGTTGCAGGTGTGCGGGGAACAAGACAAAACAAATGGAACAATGAAAAATGGAGCGGCAATGGCTATAAGGCCGGTGACGTCGGCCGCCGAACGCCGCCCGTACTAGGAGATGAGCCGACTTCGGTGGAAGTCGTGACATATCCGCTCTCATTGGACTTTGGCTGCATATTTTCCTACATTTTCTTAAAATCTGGAAATGTATGAAGCCATGCCCATTTCCTGAAAAATTGCATTATGGACCCTAAAAGCACTGAAATAGTGTCCACTGCATGTATACTTCGTATTTTGGCGAATTTATTATGTCATCCGGGAACTTTTGGCATACTAACTATATCCATACTATGATTAATAAGCATACTATATACTCAATTTACATCAAAAATAGTATGGTTAGTGCGGTTAGTATGAGTATTAAACACAGCTATAGTGTTGTGTGCATGTGTATCATATGCATATATCTTTCTCCCTCTGACATCCCACTCCTCTCTCCTTCCTGCCCTCAAGGAGCTGTCCCTAGCGGTTCTAGCTGGAGACAGGTGTCTCTGTGGGTTCCCCACCCCCCACTTCTCCCTCCATGAGATGGAGGATGAGGAAATGTGCCTGCACCGCTGCCATAGTGAAGAGTTTGAGAGCTGTGGGAATGACAAGTACTTTGTGGTGTACCAGACACAGGTCCAAGGTAAACGAGTCACTATGTGCCACTGACCACATCATTCTAAGCTCTCTCTAGTTGTAATGACTGGACATCATTTACTATTACCAATGTCATTCATATTAAAGGTTGGATTTCCATAGATTTGTATTGATGCTCTTTGAGTAGAACAGAAGGTGCAGAGTGCTGAAAGTGGTACAGGAGTGGCAGTATTTCTGGCCATGAGCTGGTGTTGGGAGGGTGTTCTTGTGAAATGGCTAGCTCACTTATTTCACACCATCACACCATCACACCCCCACCCCCCCCCCACCCCCCCCCCCCCCCCCACCCCCCATGTGGCTGTTTTATCACACTTCTGCAGATGGCTGCTCAGATAGGCTGTGAGCGATGCTGCCTTAGTGCTGTAGCAACTCTAATTACATTCAAAAGCAGAAATAGAGGCTCAAATAAACTGTGTACAACAACATACTGGTCTGGACCAGTCATATTATAAGGATACCATTAAAAACAACAGTCAATGCAACTCAAAAAAGGAAGCCTGTGTAGTTGTTTAAAAAGTTATATATTTAATACTATTCACTGGCCATGTTTTATGTGACCTTTATTTTCTGCTCCAGTATGAGGAAGGTCTGTGCATCCACAGCTGTCTCAGCACAAAATTGTTAAGACCAAAAATGCCCTCAGTGCCCGCCAAAATTAGAGAGAACATTGCTCATGACTCCTTTCTATGTGTTAAAGCCTAACACTGTAAGATAACATTTTATAACTTAGTCATGTTGGCAGAAGAACAAGCTTTCAAATTATGCCCACCTGACCAAGATTGCATTTATAAGGGGCTGTTTTTTTTATTGCGTAAACAACAACATAATTGTTAATTAATTTGTTTTCCCTCATGTAACCCTACTGGTTGTGCAGTTGATTTCTGAATGTAATGTACAATTTAGGCCTTTGCTTTTTACTGTGATTTTTAATGTTATTCCTTGCTTTTGCAGGTCTAATTGCTATTGATAGATATACAGGTTTGTGTTATTGATGGGTATAGGGACAATGGCCAATGTAGCCAGTTGGTTGTGCTCTGAGGTGAGCACTTGCACAGTGCTCCTGTTGTCCGGCTGTCCACTCAGGTGGTGTCGGAATTGGCAGTGCATCTAGCGTTATACTTTCATGGCCTTGACTGGCTAGGGTCCTAAATCGATGGTTACAGTTTGTGCTGTTTTAATGAGCACGTCTTGGCCTATCAATCTTTGTGGTTCTTCTCTTCAACATACTGTTGTGTGATTTCTTGCGTGCAAAATGACAATAGTTGTGTATATGGCTGCATTTCAGATATACAGTACCAGTCAAAAGTTTGGACAAACCTACTCATTCAAGGTTTTTTCTTTATGTTTACTATTTTATAGATTGCAGAATAATAGTGAAGACATCAAAACTATGAAAAAGCACATATGGAACATGTAGTAACCAAAAAGTAGAATTATATTTTAGATTTTAGATTCTTTAAAGTAGCCACCCTTTGTCTTGATGACAGCGTTGCACACTCTTGGCACTCTCTCAACCAGCTTCACCTGGAATGCTTTTCCAACCGTCTTGAAGGAGTTCCCACATATGCTGAGCACTTGTTGGCTGCGTTTCCTTCACTCTGCGGTCCAACTCATCCCAAACCATCTCAATTGGGTTGAGGTCAGGTGATTGTGAGGCCAGGTCATCTGATGCAGCACCGCATCACTCTCCTTCTTGGTCAAATAGCCCTTACACAGCCTGGAGGTGTGTTGGGTCATTGTCCTGTTGAAAATCAAATGATAGTCCCACTAAGCGCAAATCAGGTGGGATGGCGTATCTCTGCAGAATGTTGTGGTAGCCATGCTGGTTAAGTGTGCCTTGAATTCTAAACAAATGACGGACAGTGTCACCAGCAACGCACCTCCACACCATCAAATCAAATCAAATCAAATTGTATTTGTCACATACACATGGTTAGCAGATGTTAATGCGAGTGTAGCGAAATGCTTGTGCTTCTAGTTCCGACAATGCAGTAATAACCAACAAGTAATCTAACTAACAATTCCAAAACTACTGTCTTGTACACAGTGTAAGGGGATAAAGAATATGTACATAAGGATATATGAATGAGTGATGGTACAGAGCAGCATAGGCAAGATACAGTAGATGGTATCGAGTACAGTATATACATATGAGATGAGTATGTAAACAAAGTGGCATAGTTAAAGTGGCTAGTGATACATGTATTACATAAGGATACAGTCGATGATATAGAGTACAGTATATACGTATGCATATGAGATGAATAATGTAGGGTAAGTAACATTATATAAGGTAGCATTGTTTAAAGTGGCTAGTGATATATTTACATCATTTCCCATCAATTCCCATTATTAAAGTGGCTGGAGTTGAGTCAGTGTCAGTGTGTTGGCAGCAGCCACTCAATGTTAGTGGTGGCTGTTTAACAGTCTGATGGCCTTGAGATAGAAGCTGTTTTTCAGTCTCTCGGTCCCAGCTTTGATGCACCTGTACTGACCTCGCCTTCTGGATGATAGTGAACAGGCAGTGGCTCGGGTGGTTGATGTCCTTGATGATCTTTATGGCCTTTCTGTAACATCGGGTGGTGTAGGTGTCCTGGAGGGCAGGTAGTTTGCCCCCGGTGATGCGTTGTGCAGACCTCACTACCCTCTGGAGAGCCTTACGGTTGAGGGCGGAGCAGTTGCCGTACCAGGCGGTGATACAGCCCGCCAGGATGCTCTCGATTGTGCATCTGTAGAAGTTTGTGAGTGCTTTTGGTGACAAGCCGAATTTCTTCAGCCTCCTGAGGTTGAAGAGGCGCTGCTGCGCCTTCTTCACAATGCTGTCTGTGTGAGTGGACCAATTCAGTTTGTCTGTGATGTGTATGCCGAGGAACTTAAAACTTGCTACCCTCTCCACTACTGTTCCATCGATGTGGATAGGGGGGTGTTACCTCTGCTGTTTCCTGAAGTCCACAATCATCTCCTTAGTTTTGTTGACGTTGAGTGTGAGGTTATTTTCCAACACCACACTCCGAGGGCCCTCACCTCCTCCCTGTAGGCCGTCTCGTCGTTGTTGGTAATCAAGCCTACCACTGTTGTGTCGTCCGCAAACTTGATGATTGAGTTGGAGGCGTGCGTGGCCACGCAGTCGTGGGTGAACATGGAGTACAGGAGAGGGCTCAGAACGCACCCTTGTGGGGCCCCAGTGTTGAGGATCAGCGGGGAGGAGATGTTGTTGCCTACCCTCACCACCTGGGGGCGGCCCGTCAGGAAGTCCAGTACCCAGTTGCACAGGGCGGGGTCGAGACCCAGGGTCTCGAGCTTGATGACGAGCTTGGAGGGTACTATGGTGTTGAATGCCGAGCTGTAGTCAATGAACAGCATTCTCACATAGGTATTCCTCTTGTCCAGATGGGTTAGGGCAGTACTAAATTTGGCCCAGTGGCTGTAAGTAAAATGCTATTAATAACGTCAGAGCTCAGGCTCTGCGCTTCACAGTGCTATATTGTTTTTTACATTATTTTAAAAAAACATTTTAGTAATTTAGCAGATGCTTTTATCCAGACGGACGTACAGTTACAGACTTATAGTTAAGATAGCTAAGTGGGACAACCACATATCATAGTGTATAGAGGTGTATAGAGAGAAGAGGAGAGGGTCTAGTACCGAGCCCTGGGGGACACCAGTCTTGAGAGTACGTGGAGCAGACACAGATCCTCTTCATGACACCTGGTAGGAGCGGCATGCCAGGTAGTATGCAATCCAAGAGTGTGTAGAGCCTGAGACGCCCAGCCCCGAGAAGGTAGAGAGGAGGATCTTATGGTTCACTATATCGAATGTAGCGGATAGATCTAGGAGGATGAGAACAGAGGATAGAGATTTAGCTTTGGCAGTGTGGAGAGCCTCCATGACACAGAGAAGAGCAGTCTCCCTCCTTGACACAGAGGAGAGCAGTCTCGGTTGAGTGATGCGTCTTGAAGCCTGACTGGTAAGGGTCAATTAGATCGTTCTGAGAGAGATAGCTAGAGAGTTGGTCAAAGATGGCACACTCAAGTGTTTTGGAAAGAAAATAAAAATGTGATACTGGTCTGTATTTTTTTAACATCAGAGGAATCGAGTTTGACTGACCTGACCTTAAGCACCTCATGCAACAAGAAGTTGCTAATTGGGCAACCTTTGCACGTTTTGTTGTCTGAGTGAGGGAAATGATGTAAATTAGGATGACTAGATGCATTTTGAAAGATAAGAAGTTCAGGATTATAATAAATACAGCTTTGATGTCATACAAGCAAGCCAAACACCCCTGAGTCCAAATGTGCACTTCATATTTCCATTTCATAAAACTAATGTTATATACCTTGTCAACATTTATGATCACTATCTTTGATGTACAGTTACAAGAGGACATTGCTTCATACCCTGGGTTGTTCTGAACAGACTTGACCCATATTTGTCTATCGTGAAGAAAATCCATAGCAGAACACCGTCCTCATATGACCAATGTTCCCTCTAAATTGTGCATGTGCTCCTGCAGGACTGCCCTGCAGAAAAAATACCAAACTGTGCAGAGATGCAAGAGATTGAAATTCACTGAGTTCGCCCCATTAGTTTGCACTATATAGATCAAGTTTTTCCTGTGATCTAGTCAACATTATATCAGCTCCTTTTCAATGCAACAAACCATAACAAATCTAACTTTGCAAGCTTGAGTCTGTAATTTTGTTGTAGGCAGAGCCAGAGGGCAATGGAGTAAAAGTATTATTATAAGAATAGGTCAGCAATGGGGAGTTAATGCTTCTTCCTACAAGAGCACAACACTTGTAGACTGCATTTCAAGCTGTCTTTGAAAAGCTAGTCAGGTAAAAAGCTTGTGTCTTAATTAAAGGGGCAGTGTTTTATTTTGAGACAGGCTTGAATATGCAAATACGCTAATATGCAGAGGGATAGCCTACATTGTCTAATTATCTGTATGGTAGTAATAATTCATTGTAGTTTGTAAAGTGGTTTCTTGCACCATACAATGAAATTTACAGTCACCTACAGTATTTGGCCTATGGTGTTACAGACCAAGTAAAAAATCATGAATTAATGTCAAGCCCTTCATAATGTAAAAACCTTTTTAAAAGTGTCATGCAATGTAGGCCTGCATTGAACACCACATATAGGCTACTGTAGGCTATATCATAGAAATCAAAAGCTATTTCCATGTGAACATGTTATTGGATTTGCTCCATTGGTTTTGTTGGTAGGGCTACATTATACCAAAATAGCCACAATAGCCTATTGGCTACTGTCTAAAACTGTAAGGGTACAGCCTCAGTGTTCACTGTAAACCCAGCCTGGAAGTTGCACAAAATTCTCACATCTTCAAGTTTCAGCTCACAAGAACAAAAATGCCCTCAGTGCCCGCCAAAATTAGAGAGAACATTGCTCATGACTCCTTTCTATGTGTTAAAGCCTAACACTGTAAGATAACATTTTATAACTTAGTCATGTTGGCAGAAGAACAAGCTTTCAAATTATGCCCACCTGACCAAGATTGCATTTATAAGGGGCTGTTTTTTTTATTGCGTAAACAACAACATAATTGTTAATTAATTTGTTTTCCCTCATGTAACCCTACTGGTTGTGCAGTTGATTTCTGAATGTAATGTACAATTTAGGCCTTTGCTTTTTACTGTGATTTTTAATGTTATTCCTTGCTTTTGCAGGTCTAATTGCTATTGATAGATATACAGGTTTGTGTTATTGATGGGTATAGGGACAATGGCCAATGTAGCCAGTTGGTTGTGCTCTGAGGTGAGCACTTGCACAGTGCTCCTGTTGTCCGGCTGTCCACTCAGGTGGTGTCGGAATTGGCAGTGCATCTAGCGTTATACTTTCATGGCCTTGACTGGCTAGGGTCCTAGAGGGGCCACCCTCTAGGGTGGTACGGCAACTGCTCCGCCTGGTACGGCAACTGCTCCGCCCTCAACCGTAAGGCTCTCCAGAGGGTGGTGAGGTCTGCACAACGCATCACCGGGGTCAAACTACCTGCCCTCCAGGACACCTACACCACCCGATGTCACAGGAAGGCCATAAAGATCATCAAGGACATCAACCACCCGAGCCACTGCCTGTTCACCCCGCTATCATCCAGAAGGCGAGGTCAGTACAGGTGCATCAAAGCTGGGACCGAGAGACTGAAAAACAGCTTCTATCTCAAGGCCATCAGACTGTTAAACAGCCACCACTAACATTGAGTGGCTGCTGCCAACACACTGACACTGACTCAACTCCAGCCACTTTAATAATGGGAATTGATGGGAAATGATGTAAATATATCACTAGCCACTTTAAACAATGCTACCTTATATAATGTTACTTACCCTACATTATTCATCTCATATGCATACGTATATACTGTACTCTATATCATCGACTGTATCCTTATGTAATACATGTATCACTAGCCACTTTAAACTATGCCACTTTGTTTACATACTCATCTCATTTGTACATACTGTACTCGATACCATCTACTGTATCTTGCCTATGCTGCTCTGTACCATCACTCATTCATATATCCTTATGTACATATTCTTTATCCCCTTACACTGTGTACAAGACAGTAGTTTTGGAATTGTTAGTTAGATTACTTGTTGGTTATTACTGCATTGTCGGAACTAGAAGCACAAGCATTTCGCTACACTCGCATTAACATCTGCTAACCATGTGTATGTGACAAATAAAATTTGATTGATTTGATTTGATTTGATTTAAATCGATGGTTACAGTTTGTGCTGTTTTAATGAGCACGTCTTGGCCTATCAATCTTTGTGGTGCTTCTCTTCAACATACTGTTGTGTGATTTCTTGCGTGCAAAATGACAATAGTTGTGTATATGGCTGCATTTCAGATATACAGTACCAGTCAAAAGTTTGGACAAACCTACTCATTCAAGGTTTTTTCTTTATGTTTACTATTTTATAGATTGCAGAATAATAGTGAAGACATCAAAACTATGAAAAAGCACATATGGAACATGTAGTAACCAAAAAGTAGAATTATATTTTAGATTTTAGATTCTTTAAAGTAGCCACCCTTTGTCTTGATGACAGCGTTGCACACTCTTGGCACTCTCTCAACCAGCTTCACCTGGAATGCTTTTCCAACCGTCTTGAAGGAGTTCCCACATATGCTGAGCACTTGTTGGCTGCGTTTCCTTCACTCTGCGGTCCAACTCATCCCAAACCATCTCAATTGGGTTGAGGTCAGGTGATTGTGAGGCCAGGTCATCTGATGCAGCACCGCATCACTCTCCTTCTTGGTCAAATAGCCCTTACACAGCCTGGAGGTGTGTTGGGTCATTGTCCTGTTGAAAATCAAATGATAGTCCCACTAAGCGCAAATCAGGTGGGATGGCGTATCTCTGCAGAATGTTGTGGTAGCCATGCTGGTTAAGTGTGCCTTGAATTCTAAACAAATGACGGACAGTGTCACCAGCAACGCACCTCCACACCATCAAATCAAATCAAATCAAATTGTATTTGTCACATACACATGGTTAGCAGATGTTAATGCGAGTGTAGCGAAATGCTTGTGCTTCTAGTTCCGACAATGCAGTAATAACCAACAAGTAATCTAACTAACAATTCCAAAACTACTGTCTTGTACACAGTGTAAGGGGATAAAGAATATGTACATAAGGATATATGAATGAGTGATGGTACAGAGCAGCATAGGCAAGATACAGTAGATGGTATCGAGTACAGTATATACATATGAGATGAGTATGTAAACAAAGTGGCATAGTTAAAGTGGCTAGTGATACATGTATTACATAAGGATACAGTCGATGATATAGAGTACAGTATATACGTATGCATATGAGATGAATAATGTAGGGTAAGTAACATTATATAAGGTAGCATTGTTTAAAGTGGCTAGTGATATATTTACATCATTTCCCATCAATTCCCATTATTAAAGTGGCTGGAGTTGAGTCAGTGTCAGTGTGTTGGCAGCAGCCACTCAATGTTAGTGGTGGCTGTTTAACAGTCTGATGGCCTTGAGATAGAAGCTGTTTTTCAGTCTCTCGGTCCCAGCTTTGATGCACCTGTACTGACCTCGCCTTCTGGATGATAGTGAACAGGCAGTGGCTCGGGTGGTTGATGTCCTTGATGATCTTTATGGCCTTTCTGTAACATCGGGTGGTGTAGGTGTCCTGAAGGGCAGGTAGTTTGCCCCCGGTGATGCGTTGTGCAGACCTCACTACCCTCTGGAGAGCCTTACGGTTGAGGGCGGAGCAGTTGCCGTACCAGGCGGTGATACAGCCCGCCAGGATGCTCTCGATTGTGCATCTGTAGAAGTTTGTGAGTGCTTTTGGTGACAAGCCGAATTTCTTCAGCCTCCTGAGGTTGAAGAGGCGCTGCTGCGCCTTCTTCACAATGCTGTCTGTGTGAGTGGACCAATTCAGTTTGTCTGTGATGTGTATGCCGAGGAACTTAAAACTTGCTACCCTCTCCACTACTGTTCCATCGATGTGGATAGGGGGGTGTTACCTCTGCTGTTTCCTGAAGTCCACAATCATCTCCTTAGTTTTGTTGACGTTGAGTGTGAGGTTATTTTCCAACACCACACTCCGAGGGCCCTCACCTCCTCCCTGTAGGCCGTCTCGTCGTTGTTGGTAATCAAGCCTACCACTGTTGTGTCGTCCGCAAACTTGATGATTGAGTTGGAGGCGTGCGTGGCCACGCAGTCGTGGGTGAACATGGAGTACAGGAGAGGGCTCAGAACGCACCCTTGTGGGGCCCCAGTGTTGAGGATCAGCGGGGAGGAGATGTTGTTGCCTACCCTCACCACCTGGGGGCGGCCCGTCAGGAAGTCCAGTACCCAGTTGCACAGGGCGGGGTCGAGACCCAGGGTCTCGAGCTTGATGACGAGCTTGGAGGGTACTATGGTGTTGAATGCCGAGCTGTAGTCAATGAACAGCATTCTCACATAGGTATTCCTCTTGTCCAGATGGGTTAGGGCAGTGTGCAGTGTAGTTGAGATTGCATCGTCTGTGGACCTATTTGGGTGGTAAGCAAATTGGAGTGGGTCTAGGGTGTCAGGTAGGGTGGAGGTGATATGGTCCTTGACTAGTCTCTCAAAGCACTTCATGATGACGGAAGTGAGTGCTAGTAGTCGTTTAGCTCAGTTACCTTAGCTTTCTTGGGAACAGGAACAATGGTGGCCCTCTTGAAGCATGTGGGAACAGCAGACTGGTATAGGGATTGATTGAATATGTCCGTAAACACACCGGCCAGCTGGTCTGCGCATGCTCTGATGGCGCGGCTGGGGATGCCGTCTGGGCCTGCAGCCTTGCGAGGGTTAACACGTTTAAATGTCTTACTCACCTCGGCTGCAGTGAAGGAGAGACCGCATGTTTTCGTTGCAGGCCGTGTCAGTGGCACCGTATTGTCCTCAAAGCGGGCAAAAAAGTTATTTAGTCTGCCTGGGAGCAAGACATCCTGGTCCGTGACTGGGCTGGATTTCTTCCTGTAGTTCATGATTGACTGTAGACCCTGCCACATGCCTCTTGTGTCTGAGCCGTTGAATTGAGATTCTACTTTGTCTCTGTACTGACGCTTAGCTTGTTTGATAGCCTTGCGGAGGGAATAGCTGCACTGTTTGTATTCGGTCATGTTACCAGACACCTTGCCCTGATTAAAAGCAGTGGTTCGCGCTTTCAGTTTCACGCGAATGCTGCCATCAATCCACGGTTTCTGGTTAGGGAATGTTTTAATCGTTGCTATGGGAATGACATCTTCAACGCACGTTCTAATGAACTCGCACACCGAATCAGCGTATTCGTCAATATTGTTATCTGACGCAATACGAAACATGTCCCAGTCCACGTGATGGACGCAGTCTTGGAGTGTGGAGTCAGCTTGGTCGGACCTCAGCGTGGGAGCCTCTTGTTTTAGTTTCTGTCTGTAGGCAGGGATCAACAAAATGGAGTCGTGGTCAGCTTTTCCGAAAGGGGGGCGGGGCAGGGCCTTATATGCGTCGCGGAAGTTAGAGTAACAATGATCCTAGGTCTTTCCACCCCTGGTTGCGCAATCGATATGCTGATAAAATTTAGGGAGTCTTGTTTTCAGATTAGCCTTGTTAAAATCCCCAGCTACAATGAATGCAGCCTCCGGATAAATGGTTTCCAGTTTGCAAAGAGTTAAATAAAGTTTGTTCAGAACGATCGATGTGTCTGCTTGGGGGGGGATATATACGGCTGTGATTATAATCGAAGAAAATTCTCTTGGTAGATAATGCGGTCTACATTTGATTGTGAGGAATTCTAAATCAGGTGAACAGAAGAATTTGAGTTCCTGTATGTTTCTTTCATCACACCATGTCACGTTAGCCATAAGGCATACGCCCCCGCCCCTCTTCTTACCAGAAAGATGTTTGTTTCTGTCTGCGCGATGCGTGGAGAAACCCGTTGGCTGCACCGCCTCGGATAGCGTCTCTCCAGTGAGCCACGTTTCCGTGAAGCAAAGAACGTTACAGTCTCTGATGTCCCTCTGGAATGCTACCCTTGCTCGGATTTCATCAACCTTGTTGTCAAGAGACTGGACATTGGCAAGAAGAATGCTAGGGAGTGGTGCACGGTGTGCCCGTCTCCGGAGTCTGACCAGAAGACCGCCTCGTTTCCCTCTTTTTCGGAGTCGTTTTTTTGGGTCGCTGCATGGGATCCACTCCCTTGTCCTGTTTGTAAGGCAGAACACAGGATCCGCGTCGCGAAAAACATATACTTGGTCGTACTGATGGTGAGTTGATGCTGATCTTATATTCAGTAGTTCTTCTCGACTGTATGTAATGAAACCTAAGATGACCTGGGGTACTAATGTAAGAAATAACACGTAAAAAAACAAAAAACTGCATAGTTTCCTAGGAACGCGAAGCGAGGCGGCCATCTCTGTCGGCGCCGGAAGCGAGGCGGCCATGTCTGTCATACCTCCTCCTCCATGATTCACGGTGGAAACCACACATGCGGAGTTCATCTGTTCACCTACTCTGCGTCTCACAAAGACACAGCGGTTGGAGCCAAAAATCTAAAGTTTGGACTCATCAGACCAAAGGATAGATTTCCACTGGTCTAATGTCCATTGCTCGTGGTTCTTGGCCCAAGCAAGTCTCTTCTTTATATTGGTGTCCTTTAGTAGTGGTTTCTTTGCAGCAAAAGTCTCCTCTGAACAGTTGATGTTGAAAGGTGTCTGTTACTTGAACTCTGTGAAACATTTATTTGGGATGCAATCTGAGGTGCAGTCAACTCTAATGAACTTATCCTCTGCAGCAGAGGTAACTCTGGGTCTTCCTTTTCTGACAGTCCTCATGAGATCCAGTTTCATCAAAGCGCTTGATGGTTTTTGCGACTGCACTTGAAGAAACTTTCAAAGTTCTTGACCTTTTCCAGATTGACTGACCTAGTGATGGATCATTTCTCTTTGCTTTTTTGAGCTGTTCTTACCATAATATAGACGTGGTCTTTTATCAAATAGGGCTATCTTCTGTATACCCCCCTACCTTGTCACAACACAACTGATTAGCTCAAACGCAACTTCTTGACGCTACCCATCCCTTTAGCGGGATAATTGTCATCAACAACCACTGAATTGCACAGCGCCACATTCAAATAATATTACTAAAAATATTTATATTCATGAAATCACAAGTGCAATATTGCAAAACACAGCCTAGCCTTTTGTTAATCCACCTGTCGTCTCAAATTTTGAAAATATGCTTTACAGCGAAAGCAATCTAAGCATTTGTGTAAGTTTATCGATCACTCGACAAAACATTATGTACACTTAGCATCAAGTAGCTTGGTCACGAAAATCAGAAAAGCAATCAAATTAATCGTTTACCTTTGATGATCTTCAGATGTTTTCACTCACGAGACTCCCAGTTACACAATAAATGTTCCTTTTGTTCCATAAAGATTATTTTTATATCCAAAATACCTCCGTTTGTTTGGCGCGTTATGTTCAGAAATCCACAGGAAAGAGTGGTCACGACAACGCAGACGAAAATTCCAAATAATGTCCGCAATGTCCACAGAAACATGTCAAACGTTTTTTATATTCAATCCTGAGGTTATTTTTAAAATATATAATCGATAATATATAAACCGCAACTGTCTTTATCAGTAGGAGAGGGAGAGGCAATGGCTGCCAAAACTCATGCGAACACCTGACGCGATGTTATCTTTCTCCCTCATTTTTCAAAATAAAAGCCTGAAATGTCTGAAGACTGTTGACACCTTGAGGAAGCGATAGGAAAAGGAATCTGGTTGATATCCCTTTAAATGGAGCAAAGGCAGGCTATGGAACATGGATTTTTCAAAATAGAGGCCACTTCCTGGTTTGATTTTCCTCATGGTTTCGCCTGCAGCATCAGTTCTGTTATACTCACAGAAAATATTTTGACAGTTTTGGAAACTTCAGAGTGTTTTCTATCCTAATCTGTAATTTATATGCAAATTATAGCATCTGGTCCTGAGAAATAGGCTGTTTACTTTGGGAACGTTATTTTTCCAAACTAGTGGCCCCTAGCATCAAGAGGTTTTAAGAAGGAAAGAAATTCCTGTTAATTGAAATGTATTACAGGTGACTACCTCGTGAAGCTGGTTGAGAGAAAGCCAAGAGTGCAAAGCTGTCATCAAGGGAAAGGGTGGCTGCTTTGAAGAATCTGAAATATAAAATATATTGATTTGTTTAACACTTTTTTTTGTTATGATTCCATATGTGTTATTTCATAGTTTTGATATCTTCACTATTATTCTACAATGTAGAAAAAAGTCAAACTTAAGAAAAACCATGGAATTAATAGGTGTCCAAACTTTCGACAAGTACTGTACAACTTTACCGTGAAATGCTTACTCATGAGCCCTTTCCCAACAATGCAGAGTTAAAATGTAAGAAGGAAATAGTAACACAAGAAATTAACTATAACGAGGCTATATACAAGGAGTACCGGTACCAAGTCAATGTGCTGGGGGTAAGAGGTAGTTGAGGTGAAAATGAGTCTATACTGTAAAAGTGATACTATGAAAACGACACAGCCTACTTTTTCACCCCTTCCCTGCTCTCTTGCTATATATAGTGTGTGAGTGTTGCTCTCGGAATGCGCATTTGCTCTTATTCACAGCAGATTTAAATTGGCTACTGTCAGGTAGGAGAGATGTGTTCCAAACAAAACAACTAAAAGTGTGGTCAACGGCACAGCTAGGAGAGCTCAAAAAAAAACCTTATAGTTAAAGACTCTTCTTTGAGTCATAAGAGTGCTTTGAAATTACTTAGGAATCAAATCAAAGTTTATTTGTCACGTGCACTGAATACAACAGAGGTAGACCTTACAGTGAAATGCTTACTTACAGGCTCTAACCAATAGTGCAGAGAACAAAAGTGTGTGTGTGTGTGTGTGTGTGTTTGTAAATAAAGAAATAAAACAACAGTAAAAATACATTTTGAAAATAAGAGTAGCAAGGCAAAATAGACATTACCAGCCTTTCAAAGCACTTTAAGGTTACCGACGTGAGTGCAACGGGTCTGTAGTCATTTAGGCAGGTTGCCTTTGTGTTCTTGGGCAAAGGGACTATGGTGGTCTGCTTGAAGCATGTTGGTATTACAGACTCAATCAGGGACATGTTGAAAATGTCAGTGAAGACACCTGCCAGTTGGTCAGCACATGCCCGGAGCACACGTCCTGGTAATCCATCTGGCCCCGCAGCCTTGTCAATGTTGAACTGTTTAAAGGTTTTACTGACGTCAGCTACGGAGAGAGGGATCACACAGTCGTCTGAAACAGCTGATGCTCTCATGCATGCCTCAGTGTTGCTTGCCTCGAAGCGAGCATAGAAGTGATTTAGCTCGTCTGGTAGGCTCGTGTCACTGGGCAGCTCGCGGCTGTGCTTCCCTTTGTAGTCTGTAATAGTTTGCAAGCCCTGCCACATCCGACGAGCGTCAGAGCCGGTGTAGTATGATTCAATCTTAGCCCTGTATTGACGCTTTGCCCTTCGTCGCAGGGTATAGCGGGATTTCTTGTAAGCTTCCGGGTTAGAGTCTCGCACCTTGAATGCGGCAGCTCTACCCTTTAGCTCAGTGTGAATTTTGCCTGTAATCCATGGCTTCTGGTTGGGGTATGTACGTACAGTCACTGTGGGGACAACGTCCTCAATGCACTTATTGATAAAGCCAGTGACTGATGTGGTGTATTCCTCAATGTCATCGGAAGAATCCCGGAACATGTTCCAGTCTGTGATAGCAAAACAGTCCTGTAGTTTAGCATCTGCTTCATCTGACAATTTTTTTATAGACCGAGTCACTGGTTCTTCCTGCTTTAATTTTTGCTTGTAAGCAGGAATCAGGAGGATAGAGTTGTGGTCGGATTTACCAAATGGAGGTCGAGGGAGAGCTTTGTACGTGTCTCTGTGTGTGGAGTACAGCTGATCTAGATTTTTTTCCCTCTGGTTGCACATTTAACATGTTGATAGAGATTTGGTAGAACTGATTTAAGTTTCCCTGCATTAAAGTCTCCGGCCACTAGGAGCGCCTCCTCTGGGTGAGTGGTTTCCTGTTTGCTTATTTCCTTATGCAGCTGACTGAGTGCGGTCTTAGTGCCGGCATCTGTCTGTGGTGGTAAATAAATAGCCACGAAAAGTATAGCTGAGAACTTTCTAGGCAACTAGTGTGGCCTGCAAATTATCATAATATACTCTCCTTCAGGCGAGCAAAATCTAGAGACTTCCTTAGATTTCGTGCACCAGCTGTTGTTTACAAATATGTACTGTTGTTTACAAATATGTACAGACCACCCCAACTCGTCTTACCGGAGTGTGCTGTTCTATCCTGCCGGTGCAGCGTGTATCCCACTAGCTGAATATCCATGTCGTCATTCAGCCACGATCCCGTGAAACATAGGATATTACAGTTTTTGATGTCCCGTTGGTTGGATATTCGTGATCGTACCTCGCCTAGATTATTGTCCAATGATTGCACGTTGGCGAGTAATTTTGACGGTAACGGCAGCTTTCCTAGTTGCCTTCTGCAGGTCCGGACGAGGCATACGGCTCTTCTTCCTCTGCGTCGCTTCCTTTTGCGAATAATTGGGATGTCTGCCCTGTGGGGTGTTTGGAGAATATCGTGTGAGTCCTGCTTGCTGCTGTTGTTGTTGTTGTTGAATTTATTTTTGTCTTATCCGAGGTGAATGATCGCTGTCCTGATACTGTATCTAGAAGCTCTTTTATGCCGTAAGATACGGTTGCAGAAACATTATGTACAAAATAATTTACAAATATCGCAGAACTGTGCACACTTTGGAGAGATGCGTGGCCATGTGGAGACACCAGTTAGTCCTCTCACTCAAACCTTCTATTTGTTGTACATACCCCACATTTTCCCAGGAATATTCTTATCATGTTACTGAATGTATCCAGAGTATTCTCAGATTTCGTTATCAAAGCAGGCGGCGAAAAGTACAGTAAATGTAAAATGCATAAAATCAACAGGGTAATGTTTGGATTCAGTCTTGTGTCAGGTGAACTGTTGTGTCCTCAACTTTGATCTTATAACTTTCCCATTGTTGCGTTCTGAGAATATGAAATATGCTTATTCATGTCACTGAGGGAGAGAGGGTAATGTGTAACATTTACATTATATCAGGAATCCTATTGAAAGATTGAGTACTTAGGGTTAGATGGTCTGGAACAGAAGTTAATGGTTACCTGTGGACGGAAGGTATATAGTGTGTGCAATTAAACTTGTAAGGTGCTGAGTGCAGGGAAGAGATCACATGTGGCAGGCATTGATAAGGGGAGAGAGCCGTGGATTAGTGATGGCCTTATTACTTAGTTTCCTGCCTAGCAGTAAAGAAACAATGTTTGTTCAGATGTGTAGGAGGAGACTCAGCCTAGGAGGAAGGGTTAAATATCAGTGCTTGTGTGAAAATGTTTTTGTCTGAATGCAGCTGTATTGACCCCCTGGGAAGAATTAACTTAGCTTTCATAGTGTCCGTTGAGTTTTTTACTCTGAGAATTAGAACCTAACACCATAATCTCCTAACTGTTCCCTTTCAGTTGCTACCATGCAACATTTACATTTATCCCTATCCATATAGGCCAATTCCCACGAGTGTAAAGGGTTGACTTCTCTGGGATCGTTCGGGACGCTAGCGTCCCACCTCGCCAACAGCCAGTGAAATTGCAGGGCGCCAAATTCAAAACAACAGAAATCTCATAATTAAAATTCCTCAACCATACAGGAATTTTACACCATTTTAAAGATACACTTCTCGTTAATCCAACCACAGTGTCCGATTTCAAAAAGGCTTTTCGACGAAAGCAGAACATATCATTATGTTAGGTCAGAAACTAGTCACAGAAAGAATTCAGCCATTTTCAGATTTCAAAACAACTTTATGGCAAAAGCACAATATTCAATAATCTGAGAACAGGTTCAGCCACAATAGCAAGCCATACAGTTACCCGCCAAATTGTGGAGTCAACAAAAGTCATAAACAGCATTATAAATCTTCACTTACCTTTGCTGATCTTCGTTGGAATGCACTCCCAGGACTCCCAATTCCACAAGAAATGTTTGTTTTGTTTGATTGCGTACATATTAATGTCCAAATACCTCCGCTTTGTTTGCGCGTTTAGTTCACTATTCCAAAGGCAAGCTCAAAATCTAGATGAAAAGTCAAAAGAGTTCCATTACAGTTTGTAGAAATATGTGAAACAATGTTTACAATCAAGCCTTAGGGTCTTTTTATAATAAATCTTCAATAATATTCCAACAGGACAATAGCGTATCCATTACAGAGGAAAAAGAAGGAACGGCTCTCCCGCGTGACCGCGCAGTAAACAACTGATTGGCCTCAGCCTAGTCCACTTGTTGAAACAGCTCTTATTTGACACCCTTCCACAATAGAAGCCTCAAATAACTTTCTAAAGACTGTTGACATCTGCTGGAAGCCTTGGGAAGTGCAATCTGGCCCCATAGACACAGCATATTGGATAGGCAATCACTTAAATGAAACTACAAACCTCAGATTTCCCACTTCCTGGTTGGATTTGTCTCAGGTTTTCACCTGCCATATGAGTTCTGTCATACTCACAGACATCATTCAAACAGTTTTAGAAACTTCAGAGTGTTTTCTATCCAATACTACTAATAATATGCATATATTAGCATATGGGACAGATTAGCAGGCAGTTTACTCTGGGCAACTTATTCATCCAAGCTACTCAATACTGCCCCCCTGTCACCAAGAAGTTAAACAGCCTCCAGAGTTACAACATCATAATCTACACAGAGCTCCACTCACACCAACCACATTACTCACAAAGCTTGCACGTCTACTGAGTCAGTCTCTAGGTCATGAGGGTCATTGTGTTGTATAGTGCAGGACATTTGAAGCAATGACTGGATTTCAATGGCGATATACATTACCTTTGCCCAGTTCTTTCTCTGTAGTAGAAGCACCTGTCTGCTCAAGGTCTAGGCACTTGTCATCTCCCGCCTGGACTACTGTGACTCGCTGTTGGCTGGGCTCCCCGCTTATGCCATTAAACCCCTGCAACTTATCCAGAACACTGCAGCCCGCCTGGTTTTCAAACTTCACAAGTTCTCCCATGTCAACCCGCTCCTCCGCACACTCCACTGGCTTCCAATCGAAGCTCGCATCCACTATAAGATCATGGTGCTTGCCTACGGAGCAGCAAGAGGAACTACCCTCCCTACCTTCAGGCTATGATCAAACCCTACACACCAACCCAAGCACTCCATTCTGCCACCTCTGGTCTATTTGCCCTCACACCCTTACGGAATGGGAGGGCAGCTCCCACTCAGCTCAGCCCAAGCTCTTCTCTGTCCTGGCACCCCAATGGTAGAACCAGCTTCCTGAAGCTAAGACAGCAGAGTCCCTGTCCATCTTCCAAAAGCACCTGAAACCCTACCTCCTCAAAGAACATCTTAAATAATCCCCCTTCTAAAAAATGTTAAATGTAGGATGTATGACCCTGAAATAGCTTTCTATGTTCACCTGTCATGCTAAAGTACATAGGCCCTTTGACATTCTCACTCACTCTCCAGCTAGTATTGTATTTAAAGTTTGTGTCTGGTTCATAATACATTTTTTGGAAGGAACGCAAATAATTCTGAGTATTTCATGTATTATCATGTATTATTGTGTATCATCTATTATTGTGTATCACATGTGTGACCTGTGTTCTTTCCTGTGTTTCCTCAGATAACCGTTGTATGGACCGGCACTTCCTGCCCACGCGCTCCAAGCAGCTGATGGCCCTGGCCAGCTTCCCCGGGGCTGGCAACACCTGGGCACGCCACCTCATAGAGCTGGCCACTGGCTTCTACACAGGCAGCTACTACTTTGATGGCTCCCTCTACAACAAAGGTACTGTAGGCCTAACCTGGAGGTAACAGGTGACATGGGTACTGGATAGTTAGTTATACATTGGGAAGTCATGCAGTCACTTAAACAGCCAAAATTACACTATTAAGCATGGTCACGTTTTGTCGTTGTTGTTTCTTCTTTTAAAAGGCTTCAAAGGTGAGCGAGACCATTGGCGGAGTGGTAGGAACGTCTGCATTAAAACACATGAGAGCGGCAAGAAGGAGATTGAAGCCTTTGACGCCAGCATCGTCATGATCCGCAACCCTTATAAAGCCCTCATGGCTGAGTTCAACCGCAAGTACGGCGGCCATATTGGATTTGCCTCACAGGCCCACTGGAGAGGGAAAGGTGAGACTTCAGCCAATGATACAGTGCCCTTATTGCTATGTAATTATTGCTGTAATTACAGTGTAACAACTATTGTCATTGCTCTTTATATCACTTTATTTACACTGTACTTAGGGTTGGGGTTGAGCCAGGATGTGGACAAGAGGCTAGGGTATGGGCTAAGGTTAATAGGGTTACTGCTGTAAGTACAGTGTAAGTACAATGTGTAGTTACAATACTGTTACACAGTAATTGCGTGAGTATAGTTGTACAGTAATAAGGGTAATGTAAAGTTTTACCCAATTGTCTGCATTATTGATGAGTCATGACTAGGTGAACTCAACAGATATGAACAGGGTTGGTATAATGTAGATGTGCCCTTCCTCCATTATGCTACTGTGTGCCAATGTTCAGTGGCTCTTTCCTTATCAACTAATGTGATAAACCACAGAGGATTTCAATTTACAGTACCAGAAAAAGTTTGGACACGTCTACTCATTCAAGGGTATTTCTTTATTTTGACTATTTTCTACATTGTAGAATGATAGTGAAGACATCAAGACTATGAAATAACACATATGGTATCATGTAGTAACCAAAAAAGTGTTAAACAAATCAAAACATATTTTATATTTGAGATTCTTCAAAGTAGCCACCCTTTGCCTAAAATCTAAAATCTAAAATCTATTTTAATTTGTTTAACACTTTTTTGGTTACTACATTATTCCATGTGTTATTTCATAGTTTTGATGTCTTCACTATTATTCTACAATGTAGAAAAAAGTAAAAATAAAGAAATACCCTTGAATGAGTAGGTGTGTACAAACTTTTGACTGGTAACGGGTGTCAGGGTAGCCTAGTGGTTAGAGCGTTAGACTAGTAAGTGAAAGGTTGCAAGTTCAAGTCCCCGAGCTGACAAGGTACAAATCTGTGTTTCTGCCCCTGAACAGGCAGGTAACTTACTGTTCCTAGGCTGTCATTGAAAATAAGAATTTGTTCTTAACTGACTTGCCTAGTAAAATATATATGTATTTTTTTAAATGATAGAATGGCGTTTTGGACTTCGCCTTCTGCATTAACACTAAGAGAGAGTCAGATAGGACCTCGAGGAAGTGCCAGTATGTTGTCACTATGTAGTTTTGGCTTGTGTGAACCTTAGCCTAGCCAATATGAGAAACTATACTTGGTTTTGTGAGACGAGTACAGCAGATGTGCAATGCATGTGTGAGTGTACAGAACATTAAAGACACCTGCTCTTTCCATGACATAGACTGACCAGGTGAAAGCTATGATCCCTTATTGATGTCATTTGTTAAATCCATTTCAATCAGTGTAGATGAAGGGGAGGAGACAGGTTAAATACTATTTCAGTATGCATGTTGAGAAATGAACATTGGTATATGTTGGTAAGATAAGTGTAAGGGATAAGTTAAGGCTTACGATAAGAGCCTTTCAGAGGGAAGACTTCTCTTTGCATGTTTTCTCCAAAATACAAATTTGAGTAATCAGTTTCTCTGCACACTTTCTAGACTCTACAATCCCTTTTTCAATTTGAATTGTCTTCTGATATTTTTTTTATTTTATTTTTTTAACAAATTATCGTGTTATAAGATTTTCTCAATTTCAGCTTCTCCAACAGGCAGATTTTTTTTATGTTGTGTTGTCGCATTATGTATTTTTCCCTCGACACACTCGAGTGTGTCAGCAACCATGGCAACCGGCTCCTATCTGAAATCTCCAGTGAGATTTTCCTGTGAGAGAGATGAAGACTTGCAGACCCCGGCATGCAAAACCATCAGCAGATTCAGACTGCTGTCTGCCATGATTGTTTCTCTTTTATTTGTAGGTGTAGCGATGGGAGCGTTAGAGAGAGAAAAGGCTTTCTGACAGCTGCCAGTTGTGATCTGGAGGGAAGAAGAGTCCATGGCATGCTCCAAATGACACCATAATACCTATAAAGTTCAATACCAGAGCCCATAGGGGTATTGAACTAAATAGGGAATAGGGTGCAGTTTGGGATGGAATATCTGAGTCAGCAGGACATTGTGTAAGAATGTTAGAGTTACTGTTGCCTTTCAACGCACTGTCACTGTAGCCTTATACAATTACCTTGGGGGCATAACTTATTTTGGTCAGATTTTGAATGCTACACATGCATAAGTATCAGTAGGCTATGTGTCATATTCGGAAGTGGTCTCTGAATGATTATGTGGATGATTGAATTTGTCAAAAAGATTATCCGACATTCTCTAAACCAACAATTGTCCCTTGGCTACATAATTCAGTTATTCACTCAGCTCTTTTCACTTTACTGTATAAGCTTTTTGGCCCCCTGGGCCCCAACTACTTTCACATTTTCATATTGTGCTAAGAGGCTAACATTCTGTACTTCCTGATTTCCAGAGGAGCTCAACAACCTTGGTCCATGGCCAGAAATTAACTGCACATTCTGACTTCTAACTGAATCCCAACTAGCTGACAAGCAAACAAACGTCTATCCATTCACATACTACATTCAAATGGTTGAATTGTACTATCCTGCTCTGATTAGGACAGTCTACTGTAGTTATTTAACCAAACCTTCCTGGGCTTGGCATACAAAACATGAGGTTTGTTCAAGGGGGATTTAATAGCTGTGGTGTTTTGGGCCTCCAGATTTTGTGTTGCTATCTGAGAAGAGAACTGTGGCAGACTCTGTTTCACTTTAACATGCAATGTCCTTCTGTAGTTCACTATGACAGTGTAGCTTCCACTCCCATATAATCTGAACCCCCAAGCCTGCACTACTAACTCAGCAGGGATTACACTTTAACAAGTATCCCTCTCCTCCTAGTAAAGATACAGCACATGATAATAGAGTCCTGGCTTTGCCTGCCAATTCCTTTATGAACTGTAGATTATAAATGATTGAAAAGTTTCTCCAGTAAAGTATTCCAAAATTGTATGGTGAAGCGAACTGTCTTAACAGCCAATTGAACAACAGTGTAGACTGTGGGGTGCTGGTAGACCTACTGGTGCCACAACAGGAGATCTCTGTCCTAGCTGTTACCTGCTCAACAGTATGTTCTCCCATGAAGCTCTCCATTGACCCTGGTGGTAAATCCTGAGCCTCCCAGACTGCAGCAGGTCTGTCTGTCTGCTAAAAGGACTAAAACTTGCTTTGCTACATGTCATTAATTGAATCCCCTTAAGGAAGCCTGTGTCTCAGAGAATGCATTATGTGCTGTGATTACACTAGTTGAATTGCACCAGACCTCTCAAATGAAATAACATCAGTGTTTGAAGATTATTCTGCAGGGAAAGGGGATGGGGGATGGCGGTGTGTACCTTTCTTCACAGCTTAATTTCCTGCTAGAAAAAAAGGATGTGCCTGCTAGAAGAGAGGCCTCCTCTGGTGAATTCACTACCCAGGAATCCCTGCTGCAGAAATTACCTGCTTCTCTCAAATTGTATTCTTTACTGCTGTTCATTCAACCAATAGTTCCCCATTTATGGGTGTTCCATTTTTCTTATTAGAATAAGTTACACTTTGATGTATCCGGGGCTCAATTGTGTACCCTTAAAAAAATAAAAATAAATCGGTGTCCTGTGTTGTTTTGCAGAGTGGCCTGAGTTTGTGAAGAACTATGCTCCTTGGTGGGCATCCCACACACTGGACTGGCTGCGTTATGGGAGGAACGTCCACGTGGTCCACTTTGAAGAGCTGAAGAGGGAGCTGTTCTCCAAGCTCAAGGACATGGTCCTGTTTCTGGGCCTGGAGGTGGCCGAGGACCGCCTGCTCTGTGTAGAGGGACAGAAGGATGGCAACTTCAAGCGCTCTGGCCTGCGTAAGCTGGAGTACGACCCGTACACACCCGAGATGCGTGCTAGCATTGACGAACTGGTCATGACTGTAGACGCTGCCCTTAAGAAGAGGAACATGGCCGGGGTGCCCAAGGAGTACCGACCAACTTCGAGATGATATGATCTCCTTTCCTTTCCCTCTCTCTCTCTCTTTCTCACTCTGTTATTATATCTCTTCCCTTTGCACATATTGTTCTGGGATCAATGGCATCCATGTACAAAAATTCACATGAACTGAAAATCTATGTGAAGGAAATACGTTTGTATTTAAAGTACTTCCCTATTCCCCTCCACCTCTTTATTTGTCTCCTTATTTCTCACATCCCTTTTTCTTTATTAGTTTAACTGGCTGATTATGACAACAGCATCATGATATATACTGCTTTAGAAATGACATTTAGCTACTTGGCTGATGAACATGGATTCATTGGGGAACTCAAATAAGGACCAATGAGAAGCACTTCCCCCTCTATGCACATGTATGTGTTGTGCACTATGACTTAACATTAAGGTACAGTAGCTGTGTTGGAAGCACATCCAAGTACATAATGGTTGGATTACTGTCAGCTGACCAAAAGGAGCAAATTCCTGTTAATCTGAAAGTGATGATTAAAAAGAACTGTCAGAAGTCTATGTGTATGCATAATGTATGTTTTTGAATAGGATCTGCTGCTATCACAGATTAGAATAACAAATACTCTTTTATGAAATGGTTTAAAAATGGTCACAAAACCTTTTAATGGTCTGTCATTTTCCGACTAAATGTTTTGTTTTGTTAGAGCTGAAATATACTATATGTATACTTCCGTTTGCTGAATACTGTATATTTGAAAGCTACTGAACTTAAAATGAGGATGTGGTCCAAACCAGTGCCTTAGATAGCTGCAACACTCAGGATCCGATCCGTGACTTGGTTGGAGAAAGCAACCAACCGAGTTTGCGAAAGCAAACAAGGCCTAGATTGAATCAGATAAAGAATTAACTGGTGATAGCAGACACCCAAATAGAGGATGATTTGGCAAGTCAGAGGTGGAACTGCATTGGAGCCTTCAAATCGGTGAGCAGCTGCTCTTGTGATCATTGTCATGAAGCAACACCCGCCCCACTCAAGTTAGAAGTTCAGAACGAGAAAGTGTAGGCTATATAAGAAATAATTACGTTCAAATGTAAAAAATCTTTAAATAAAATGAGGGTTTCTATCATCCTAATGAAGGTGTAGATTACATCTCACATTCCAGTGTTCTAATTTTTTTAACAATGCTGCATAGGGTTTCTGATAATGCAACTCAGTGCGATCCAATGGCAATTTCTGTGTTAGGTATAATGCCAGGAGCCACTTGTGGCTGTGCTGGCTGAGTGGATTTGACAGCTCTAATCGCTATCGGATATTGGCTAAAGCGGATCTGATTGAATAGAGCCAAGTCAACCTAGAAGAAGAGGCAGTGAATGGGACTGAACACTCGTCTCTCCATCCATTCCTGCGGACACACCATGAGGACCGGTCTCCCCACTCTTCTCCTCATTCTTCAGCAGAGCCTGAGGTGATACAGCACGATCATACAGCATCTCTAGTTTTCTGGAGCATTGGCCTCACATAAAACTGTGCTGTATCAGTCCTACTGATGTATTATACAGAAGTCCTTTTGGTTACTGACAACAGCTCTGGAACACTGAATATTAAACCCTCTATAGTTTGTTTTGACCAACAGGCTCAATGGAACATTCCTGTCTCTTTTCAAGACAGCCCTTTCAATAACTAGCCTTGATTCTACTGATCAACTCATCGACTGCTTGTTCATCCGTCTCGTCAGAGGTGGTCAGCTAACCACACTGTGCACAATGAATTTATTGTGGATTCATTGAACGTTATTTTCTGTAAACAGCTCTATTTCGTATCTACCACTTCTGCTAAATGACTCTGCAGAACCAGTAGTTTTTTCTCAAAATGGTGGCCTTATTGCTTAATAAACTGGTCACTTAATGCATTACCAGACGCACTAGCGTTGAGTGTTCTAACTTCTGAAAACAAAATACCAAGGTTCTAGTTATGCAATTAATGCAACTGCTGTGTCTGAAATGATAGAATGCTTGAGAACTCAAACAGATTTCCATTGGACTAATACAGTGCCTTCAGAAAGTATTAATACTTGTTCCACATTTTGTTGTGTTACTGCCTGAATTCAAAATGGATTACATTCATTTCTCACCCATCTACACACAATACACCATAATGACAAACTGAAAATATGCTTTTAGAAATGTTTGCAAATGTATTGAAAATTAAATACAGAATTATCTCATTTACATAAGTATTCACACTTTGTAGAGTGCACCTTCGGTGGCAATTACACCTGGTTAAGTCTCTAAGTGCTTTCCACACCTGGATTGTGCAACATTTGCCCATTATTCTTTTTTAAATTCTTCAAGCTCTGTCAAATTGGTTGTAGATCATTGTTTGACAACCATTTTCAGGGCTTACCATAGATTCTAAGTAGATTTAAATCAAAACTGTAACTCAGCCACTCAGGAACATGAACTATTTTCTTGGAAATGCAACTCCATTGTAGATTTGGCCTTGAGTTTTAGGTTATTGTCCTGGTGAAAGGTGAGTTAATCTCCCATTGTCGGGTGGAAACCAGACTGAACCAGGTTTTCCTCTAGGATTTTGCATGTGCTCAGTTCCATTCCATTTCTTTTTATCCTGAAAAGCTCCCCAGTCCTTAACGATTACAAGCATAAACTTAACATGATGCAGCCACCACTATGCTTGAAGATATGGAGAGTGGTACTCAGTAATGTGTAGTATTGATTTTCCACAATAATAACACTTTGTATTCTGGACAAAAAGTTAATTGCTTTGCCAATTGTTTTGCAGTATTACTTTAGTGCCTTGTTACAAACATGATGGATGTTTTGTAATATTTGTATTCTGTACAGGCTTCCTTATTTTCACTATGTCAATTTGGTTAGTATTGTGGAGCAACTACAATGTTCTTGATCCATCCTCAGTTTTCTCCTATCACAGCCATTAAACTCCAACTGTTTTAAAGTCACCATTGGCCTCATGGTGAAATCCCTGAGCGGTTTCCTTCCTCTCCGGCGACTGAGTTAGGAAGGACTCCTGTATCTTCGTAGAGACTGGGTGTATTGATGCACCATCCAAAGTGTAATTATAATGTCACCATGCTCAAACTTAGAACTATTGTCTGCTTTTTTGTACCCATCTACCAATAGGTGCCTTCCTTAGCGAGGCATTGGAACACCTCCCTGGTATTTGTGGTTGAATATGTTTGAAATTCACTGCTCAACTAAGTTACAGATAATTGTATGTGTGGGGTACAGAGATGATGTAGTCATTCAAGAATCATGTTAATCCCTATTATTGCACACAGAGTGACTTGAGCTCATTTTTACCCCTGAACTTATTTTGTCTTGCCATAACAAATGGGTTGAATACTAACCCTAACCCTTTTTGAAAGAACTGTAGATTTCAGTACAGGCTGGGGTTTACAATCAATGATAGTATGCCACCTCACTTTGTTGCAGAGGAATGTCATTCAACACCGTTGAGTTCTCAAGCATACCCACATAGTATACTGTAACTGTATTTTTAGATTTTGTGTCTGTATGATTGACTTCATAATGAAGAGATAATGTAGGTTGATTATTTAACTAAAAGTCTAAGGTGTTGGGGGGAGGGGTTCTACTAAGCTACTGTAACATATGGCATTGTTTTAAGATGGTCATACCATAGATGATTTAGCTATTGGTTTTAACATTTTAGGACCCCTTTAGATAAACAGAAAATATGACATTATTTGATAAAAGTATTGAATTTGGCCTTTACTACTGTAACCCATAGAAATGCATTGAATAACACATTCATGAACAGCAAAAAAGACAAAATGATTCTAAAAAGGAATAACGTTTTGAAGTATCTGTCCCATATCCAGAAGCGGTGTGTGGGTAAAATCACTGTGGAAGCCAGAAAAAGTCATATTACAACCAATGTTATGTGATAATTGCATTGTTTGCTCTATAACCTGTTCATTAATTTGCCTTGCGACCGTGATACAGTATATAGGCCTAAAGGCCGAGACAATAAGAAGACACAGTGGCAGAATAAATTCAATCACACCTTTGTTTTATCACAAAACCGGAGAGCACACTCTGTCCGGTTTAGTCAACAAAGCATATTGCATGTAACAAACAGTACATGACCTACAGCATGGTCTTCTTGACAGCATGGTCATGAAAGTTCATGTTTCCACCATTTTCGGGACCACTAAACAACTGTTGATTTCGAACCACAGAGTGTTACAGCAAGTTACAAAGGAAACAAGAACTGTCTCCACTATTCCAGCACCATTTCAACTTCAAATCAAACATCAAATCACCTCTGCTTAGTCTAATACAGTGACAACTAAAAGATACCAAAAACAATTAAGTCCAGTCTACGTAAACTAAATATGATGTGGCTGTCCATGGTTCTGATTTCTGTGTGTGTGCGTTTGTGCATGTATAGAAATATGCTGATGCCATCCTCCTCTCTTTCATGTTGATGAAACGGTTTATCACTCTGTCATAAAGTACACGCTTTTATTTTTTGTTGTCCAAGGCTACCTGTCTAAAATGCTTGCTAGCTAGCTGAACTTCCATTCAAGGATTGGTATACTCATTTATCACCATCACCAGCTGGGTGTTCTGTATGCAAGGAGTTTAATATTCATTTAAATAAAAAAATATAAAAAAATATATCTACATCTATAGCTACATATTGAACTTCCATCCTCTTAGGTCAGGGGCACAAAATGTATGAATTAATGGTTGGATCAGAAACACCCTTATAAACATTGGCCAGTACGGAGAAATAAGTAAAATCTCAAGTCAAAATTGCTATCTCCATCCATGACTAATTTAGGAAAGTGACAATTTAGCTAGCTAGCCACCAGCGGACAACACAATGAGATTCAACAATTGAAGTTGTTTCTGTCAATGACGAATGCTCTATTCAATGCAATGGCCTGTATCAATGTCATACTCGTTTGGACCAGACAGCATTAGATAGATGGCCTACACATAGAGAGAGAGAGATGGGTGCTGTTTTGCACACTCTGATGCTTTCTCCGGTGAGATGCATTCAGCCTCTTTCGAATTTAAGGAAAATGATGAAACACAGAGAGGTGAAAGCTACATTTGATATGTTTTTGCTAAATGTTCTTGGTACATTTTTTGTGGGAAGCCTAACTGAAAGCTTACTACTCCAAAGGATGAAAAGGCATTTTCTTAGATTAGTTTAGATTAGAGTTATCTACTATACTGAATTTTACTTGATATATGATCCTTGATTATTGTTATGAGTAATACTGAGTGACACACCCCATTTTCTATTGTAGATTGCTTTGGTATCGAAGAACAAGCTATACAATAGTCCCACCCATACTGTAGGTACTGTGCATCAAGAGCATAGAAAAACAAAATACATCAAAATAATCTGTAAGTGAAGCATTCTGGCTCAATTTTATTCACCCACCACTTTATGTTAACTGATGATCAATGTGCATATGTCTCTATTGTAGACATACTGTAGAGCAATGAAAGACAAGATTACTTGCTATATATATATATATATATATATATATATATATATTATATATACATATACATATATACACACACACACATACATACAAACACACATATTTTTATAGTACGTGCAACTAAATCAAACAAGTATTATGGGACAGATGATTACTTCAATTTTTGGACAGACTTTAACTTTAAGTGGCTATGACTTTCATTAACAGGCTGGCACTATCTGAAAGGGGGTGTCACATTTGAATGCATTTTGTATGGAATTAATGTAATGTGATTACACCCCCCAAAAATAAGGTAATACAATGGAAGTAATGGACAGTGATTCCAAATAAACATCTGAAAAAATATATAATATGACAGTAAAAGTACAAACTCGACAAGGACAAAGATTAAACCCCCTGTCACAGGCGTCGGAAGAAGTGGACCAAAGTGCAGCGTTGTGAGCGTACATATTCCTTTTGTTTATAGAAATGCAGCCAAGGACACGACCGTGAAGCTTAACTTCGGCTATAATGCCTCTAACAAAGTTAACTACCCACACTGAAAGGAGGGGCAAAAAAGGGCCACCTAAGTATGATTCCCAATCAGAGACAATGATAGACAGCTGTCCCTGATTGAGAACCATACCCGGCCAAAACATAGAAATAAAGAAACATAGAAAACAAAACATAGAATGCCCACCCCACATCACACCCTGACCTAACCAAATAGAGAAATAAAACAGCTCTCTAAGGTCAGGGCGCGACACCCCCCCTTTGTTGATCAATGAGGAACACATGATATTGTGTAATGTTGACCTGAATATATGCCCAGGATATTCCTGGTATTAAATGTTTCTTAATGCTCCAATGAAGGATGACTGTGATGTTTGTTCTAATCAGTTACATACACACATACAGTTTCAAAGTAATGACATCAACAACACAAATATATTCATCATTCCCAGTTTTATGAATCACTCACCAAAGTTGTTGCTTAGTATGTATTTAATTCCCATTTTGCACATTTGACTACCCTTACAAAAATAAACATAAAAAAATGTGGTTTTCGGACACGTGTGAACAAATCACGTGAAAAATGTCACGTGAGGAATACAGTGCCATCAGAAAGTATTCAGACCAAGAGGGTCAATACTGATGCTGAAGTCACAGGTGGGCATACCTCATCACGTGACTATTTAATTGTACATTTTAACATGTTAAACAGGATCAATAAGGAGACACAGAGTAAGCTTATTTTCACTGGGGTTCTCTTCCAATGTATATTTATTACACATTTCTCTCAATCTCGGAACCTTGACTCTTCAAATTCAAAATCCTCTCTTTGTAGAAAAGCATCTGTTTACATTAATTCCAATAGCAAACACATTCACAATTTTTCAAATACATTTAATACACTGGCATAAAAATGAACAAAATCCAAATGGACATCAAACAGTAATGGAAGCTAAAACTAGCTAGCTGGGATGAAATGGCAGGCTAGCTAGCACCTAGCACTAAGCTAGCTAGCAAGCTAGCAGTTAGAAATTAGCATGCAGCTATTAGATATAGATGAAATAAAAAATTACATTCTAAAATACATATTAACGTGGTTCATATGTACACATGCAAATACACTCAATATGATCCCTTGTTTGTAAAAATCTTTACCATTTAAGAGACCCGAAAAGTATCAAATATTTGTTTTAAATCATCTGAGATGCCAACATGTTACCATTGACTTTCATTCAAAAGTGATTTAGCTAGCTAGTTACTTAGCTTCGCTATGCTCATGTTCATGGAAAAAAATCTCATTTGTTTTTCACTTGGTCAAAACAATTAAATCATCAAAATGACCCAAAAAGTCATTACAGTTCAGTTAAAAAATGTCTCTCTAGATTTTGAAAACGTAACCATGCATACAAACTGGAACACAGGATATTAAAAATAAGGAGACACCGCTAGCTAACTAGCTTCACGGTTCTTTTCACCGGGCTACTTTCAACAGCCACAGACCAACGTATGAAGAGAGCATGCGCCTGCAGCAGAAACACTCCGAATGCCTCCTCCTCGTGGTAGCACTAAATATACGTGTATCAAGGCAACACTATGGAGGGGAAAAAAATGAAGTGGATGGCACCATAATACATTTTTATGCACTTTAATTATGACTTAATTAAAGTAGAATGGCATTACATAATTTGCAATTCCCACATGTGGAAAAATTGCTACTGCAACATGTTAACACCACTTTTTCACATGGGAGGAGAATAACACTATTTCAGACCCATATGTGACCTTGCAATTACACAATGTTTTTTACATGTAAACTTGCAACTCATGGTAGGAGAAAACACGTTATTCTCCTCACATGTGAAAGGTGGTGTTAACTTGTTAACTCTAAATTTAATACATGTGAACATATAGATTCACATGAGAAAGTTTCAGCTTGACATGTGAAAAAAGCTATTTCACAATTTGTAAGAGACAGTATGAAGTTCCAAAGGCTTCACGTTCATCCAAAATAGTTGTTGACAAACAGCGGTTTTGTGAAGTATAAACACAGGGCTCTTCAATAAGATTCTCAGCTCCTCTATAGGATATGTAATTACACTTGACCTTTCAGTGTCACAGCAGATGACCTGACAGATGAATGTTGGCACGGTGGGCTGAATTACATTTCATGGTACAAATCTGATTACACAAAAACCTGTCAACCAAAAGATTGGTGATGCATGGCAGGAAATGCAGAACAATACAGTACAATATTGTTGCTTATGTTACTTGAGTGGTGATGAAAATGACATTCAACTACATTTAAACAATACCGTTACAGCAATTGTGTGTGTGTTACAGGAAATCACTTTAAATTAGTTATTTCCTCAGGGTTAAAACATTTGCATAGTTTGCATAACAGTTGGCTAAGACAGAGCAACTCTTATATTGTCACAACTATGGACCTTAATATGTGAACTTAATGGGTTATTGTATATAAAATATACTTAAAAGGGGCATAAGTTTGCCCTGTTTTACAATATTTGTTGAAAGGCAATCAGACATTTGTATAAACTTTTGAATCAGCCTGGGAGAAAGAGGTCCCTCTACTCCTTGAAGAGCGTTCCTCCTCATCAAAAGCATTTTCAATCTTAGAAAGGATTGAGTTAAAGAATTTCTGCTTGAAGTCTTTGCCCATGAATGCATACAGAAATGGGTTCAGGCAACTGTTTGCACTAGCCAGAGTTGTAGATATACTTAGCCCTTTACGAATAACAGTTAGAGAAGTTTGATCACCGGCTTTAAGTTCCAGAAGGATGAAGACATGGTATGGAAGCCAGCTGATGAAAAACATGGCTATCAGTGCAGTCAGGACCTTGAAGGCTTTGGAGGACCTGGTCATCCTGTTGGTTCTCAGTCGCAGGATGAGGACAGAGTAGCAGAAGATGATGATGAGGACCGGGAGCACAAAGCCACTGATAAATCGACTGACAGCTACAGTTATGTGACTGTTAAGGTGTGGGTATTGATTAAAGCATGTTATGCCATCTGGGGATACCTGACGAATCACTGTGGAGGGAATGCTCAGTGCAACAGAGACGGCCCAGGCAAAAACCACAACTGCAGAGGCCCTCCTCACGGTTCGCTGGTTCTGGGCCCAAACTGGGAATACGACAAGTAGATAACGGTCAACACTGATGACGACTAGGAGGAAGATGCTACTGAACATGTTGAGGAACATCACAAAAGAGGTGAACTTGCACATGAAGTGCCCTAAGATCCACTCCTTTGTTACCATGTAGATTATGTTGAAGGGGAGACAGGCACAGAATATGAAGTCGGAGATGGCCAGGCTGAGGTACCAGGTGGTGTTGACCGTCTTTTTCACCTTGAGACCAGCTATCCAGATGACCACCCCATTCCCACAAACCCCCAGCAGTAAGATGACCACATTGACCACAGGGAGTATGTAGTCCGATGGTGAACTGGGTGATGTATCCGGTGGTTGGCCAAATGAGGACTGAGTTGGAGGGGCTTTGCTATCATCATAATCATAATCATCAATCGTTGGATTTTCTGATGTCACTGCTGCCATGGCTCTCTCGTTCTGTCCAAACACAAGTATAAAAATCAGCTACATCAGAGAAAACAAACAGCAGGACCATTGAATATCATTTCATTCAATACATTAATTTAAGATTTGAAATGTCAGTATTTAGAATGTTATTGAAAAGCTTATGCTGTGTCAACTCAGAACATTTTGTTAAGTTAACTAAGTGATAAAATATTAGTTGCATTGTAATATATTCATACCATTTTATGTCCGTGAGGTAAAACAAATAAAAAAACACAGTGCCATTACATGGCACACTATGTCATGAAAATCTCTTATTGACACAAATGCATGATTTACTTGAAGGTACAAGTTATCTGCACTTTGTTTTAAGCTATGCTTTTAGTAGTTCCTTTATAATTTATTTCAATTCAGGAACTGAAATTGACACGCAATTTCAAAACTTGAATGAAGCGAAAATAAACCTCAACTTGAATTGCAGCTTCCACCTAAACCTGGTCAGGCACAGCATCCATAATATAACACTGACTTTGGCCCTTTGGATATTGCAGAGGCTGCAGGTTCATATATTCTGAATCTCATCTTTGTAACTCTTGATAAACTAATGTAATTACACTCACTTTTCAAAAACACTGTTCACCCTGGATTCACACAGCTTGAAATAATACTTTTCAAATGTTTGTTCATGTTTTGAAAGTAACTTTTTAGTTATCAGATTTTATTATTTATTTATTTTCTTACTTTGGTGTGTCCAACACAAAGATGGTTGGACACAATTCGTTTCTGTCACAACTACAGGTATTTATGACTTTTAATTATATAAATAAATAAAAAATGCATGAAACATAAACAATATTGTAACCAAGTTAACATAAAGCCTAATAAGTGTATATCAATTGACATTCCGTCCCTCAAAACATTGGATTTAATCATAAAAAGGCACTCACCACACACACACACACACAACAGAAACAGCCTGCTGCAGAATCATAAATGCAGTTAAGTAGGAGACAATATTTTTTCTGCTTGTTGTACTCATTTCCTTTTAACAAGCAGCTTCTCTTTCTGTGGTTTACACCAAATATTTACATAAATAACCACAAACATTATGCAATACAATACAAGATCGTTGCTTAGTCAGCTTCTTCAGAGAAACAAATTAAACAGGCAGATTGAACAGAACAATGCTTGTGTTTTTACAAATACATGAACAATTCCAACTTCCAATGAGTTCACAGCGGTTGTGTGAAATGTGTTTTCCATGTATTGTTCAACCTGAATATCAACACAGGAGTCTCCAATTATTTTCTCCATCCTGGTCTCAGAGCATATTGTATAATTCTGTATGTAAATCTAAGATACTCCATTTTGTATGATATGTTACGAAACGTATGGTATGCATTCATTTGTGGATGTCCATCACCCATTTCGTATGATATGTTACGAATGACAATTATATATTATTCTATTATATGTTATGAATTTGCAAAACATATGATATGTTATGGATTTTAGCCAGGTGGCTAACGTTAGCTTGGCTAGGGGTTAGGGTCAAGTTTAGGAGTTAGGTTAAATGGTTAAGGACAGAATTAGGGTTAGGGTTAGCTAAATTAGCTAACATTCTAAGTAGTTGCAAAGTAGCAAAAATAAGTAAGTAGTATAAAAGATGCTATTTATGTAAAATGCTAAAGTTGTCTGTGATGAGATTCGAACTCGCAACCTTTGGTTTGCTAGACGTTTGCATTAGGGGAAGAGTTAGCTAACATGCTAAGTAATTGCAAAGTAGCTAATTCGCTAAAAATGCTAAAGTTGTCTGTGATGAAATTTGAACTCGCAACCTTTGGTTTGCTAGACGTTTGCATTAGGGCAAAGGTTAGCTAACATGCAAAGTAGTTGAACAAGTAGTAAGTAGTTGAAAAGTTGCTAATTTGCTAAAGATGTCCATGATGAGATTCGAGCTCGCAAACATTTGGTTTGCTAGACGTTTGCCTATATAACCATACCAAACGTAACATATATCATACTAATTTGAGTGTACCGGATTCACAATTAATATGTTATGTCTAGTCTATAAGACCAGGCTGAATTCTCAGATCCTCTATAGCAGGTACGCTAAGGGGTACGCGCAATACATGACAATTTGAAAAATAAGCCACAGGAGTTTGAGCGAGAATAAAGAAGACTTTTGAGTAGTAAGACATGTATAAAAGCAACAGATACAGTTAATAAGAAGGGGCTAGAAGCGTCTTATATGGTGAGCTACCGAGTGGCTAAGACAGGCAAGCCCCATACTATTGTGGAGGACTTCATTCTTCCTGCTACCGCGTATATGGCTGGGACAATACTGGGATAAAAGGACAAAAAAACTATACAGATAATGTCTTCATCAAACAACACTGTTTCACGACGCGTCAGTGACATGGCAGGAGATGTTTTAAAACAATTACTGCTTCGCATACAAGCCAATTAATTATATGCTTTACAGCTGGATGAGTCAACAGACGTGGCGGGCCTGGCACAGCTCCTGGTATATGTCAGTTACATTTATGAGGGGGTCAATTAAGGAAGACATCCTCTTCTGCAATGCACTGGAAACCAGGACAACATGAGAGGATATTTTTAAAGTACTGGACAACTTTGTGACATCAAGAGATCGGGAAGGGATTGCCTTCCATGGGAACAGGTGGAGACAGCTAGGAGAGCAGAGGCAGCCGGAGAAAGGAACCAGCGGTATGTGGGAACACTGCTGGCAAGGAAGCCCGAGAAGCAGCCCCGGGGAGTGTGGCAGAGTCAGGAAGCAGACCTGAGCCAACTCCCCGTGCTTACCGTGGCGAGCATGGGACTGGTCAGGCCCCGTGCTATGGGGTGATGCGCACGGTACAGAGGCTGAGTATTCACAGGCCGGTATGCTGGGTGCCAGCGTCCCGCATTTGCCGGGGAGAAGCTGGCATCCAGCCAGAACGGGTGGGGTCAGCTCTGCGCTCGAGACCGCCAGTGCCTCCGTCAGTTAGGAGCCGCCCTTCACTCCGGCGCTGCCGGAATCGCCCTTCACTCCGGAGCTGCCAGAGCCGCCCTTCACTCCGGAGCTGCCAGAGCCGCCCTTCACTCCGACGCTGCCGGAGTCTCCCGCCTGTCCGGTGCTGCCGGAATCTCCCGTCCATTCGGGCCCGCTGCAGGGGTCCCCAGTCCGAGGTCGGCGGCGAGGGTCGCCGCGCCAAGGGTGCCACTTAAGTGGGCCAAGAGCATGGTGGAGTGGGGTCCAAGTCCCGCGCCAGAGAAGCCACCGTGGACAGACGCCCACCGAGACCCTCCCCTATAGGTTCAGGTTTTGCGGGGGGTGGGGGGGGGCTGTCACGTTCTGACCTTAGTTTCTTTTTATGTCTTTGTATTAGGTTGGTCAGGGCGTGAGTTGGGGTGGGTAGTCTATGTTCTTTTTCTATGTTATATTTATATGTCTTGGCCTGGTATGGTTCTCAATCAGGAACAGCTGTTTATCGTTGTCTCTGATTGAGAACCATACTTAGGTACCCTTTTCCCCCACCTGTTTTGTGGGAAGTTAACTTTGTCTTTGTTCAGGGCACATAGCCCAAAGCTTCACGGTTTGGTTTTTGTTCTTTGTTTTGTCTGCGTCAATTTTGAATAAAGAGAAAATGTACGCTTACCATGCTGCACCTTGGTCCAGTCCTTTCAACAGCCGTGACAGACACCCTGTGCGGATTGCCACCGCACATGTCGTTCAGCCTACTGTTACGAAAAACACAAAATTTAAACATTGCACCCCAAGGCCTGTAAATCTGTAAGCAGTTGTGACATTAACAAGAAATGTCCAAAATGCCAATGCAATTACAACCTTAAAATAGACAGCCCTAAACCGCATGTGTGTGGAATAATGCATTGTCCAATCTGTAAAGGGCCTTTGAAAAGCAGAGACGCTGAAGATGCCACACGAGTGTTGTATAGCCCTTGGCTGAAGATGAACATTCAAAGAAATACGTGTTCTATGATTTTGAGACAAATTAGCAATCGGGTTAATTTGCCTATTTTTGTATATGACTTTAAATGGTGAAAAGTGGTCGGCATAGGGACCCAATTGAGCACGGCTCTTTCTAAAACACTTTAGAAAACCCCAGTACAGAAACTTCACGTTTATGGCGCACAATTCTAGAACCTATGACTCCTACCTTCTTCTGAACCCCTTGATACAGCAAGGCGTTGCATCCAGTGTCATAGCTCAAGGTAGTAAAATTGTGTGTTTTGTAGACCCCGCCGTCAACCAGAGATACATTGACAGTTTCTTACCCATGAGAAAACTCTGTGAAAGGATGGTTTCCCCACTTCTTCACATCTGAGGAGAATCTACATTATATTGGATCTTATCCCAGCCCCGAAATGTACGGGAGTGATCAAATGTCTCCCAAAGAGCGTGAGAGATTCATGACGTGGTACGAGACAGTAAGACAGAGCAACTTTGATTTCCATAAAGAGATGGAATCATACTGTAACAATGATGAGGTTATACTTCGTGAAGGATGCCTCAGATTCAGAAAAGAGGTAATCAAAGATGCAGGCATTGACCCCTGGAGTTGTACAACTATTGCATCGGCATGCATGAAAACCTATCGTACACACTTTCTACCTACAGCATCTATAGCTATCCCCTCGCCTGACAACTACCGACGCCAATTCAAGTCATACTCTAGTGGCTCCATTCAATGGTTGGAGTACTTGGCCGAGGATAAAGACGTTTTTATTCAGCATGCTTTGAATAAAGGAGAAAATAATATTGGACCCTGCAGTGTAGATGGATACACACAGATTGACGGGGTTGAGCCCATGTTGTTGGGGTTGAGACCAACGGTTGTTTCTTCCACGGTTGTAAATCTTGCTTTGTGCCCCAGGCCATGTGTGTCCTAACCCAAAAGACTTTTGGGGAAATGTACCAAGAGTTTCAAGACAAATTGGATTCTTTACAGGCTACTTACGGGTTAAAAGTGGATGTGTTGTGGGATCGTGAATGGATTACACTCAAAAAGTCTGATCCTCATGTTCGAGCCTTCCTTTCCAGCTTTGACACACCAGAACCCTTGGAACCACGACAGGCCTTGTATGGAGGCCGTACCAATGCTTTGACATTGCGGTATGGAGCGCAACCCGTCGAGACAATTGGATATGTAGATTTTACATCCCTTTATCCTCATGCAATGAGTTCCTCATGCTATCCTATGGGGCATCCTGAAATTATTCACCACGACTGACTTACCCCAAAACTATTTTGGTCTGGTCAAAGCAACTGTCTACCCTCCTAGGGGTTTGTTTATACCAGTGTTGCCTTACAAGGGACCTCAAGGAAAACTTTTCTTTCCCCTTTGTCGCACCTGCAGTGAAAACAACAACCAGGAAAACCCTTGTGATCACTCAGATCAAGAAAGAGCCCTGACAGGTGTATGGGTCACAGTTGAATTCTCTACGGCTCTAGAGATGGGGTATCGTGTGGCCAAAATCTTTGAAGTGTGGAACTTTTCCAGGAAATCAGACACTCTTTTTAATGAGTACATCAAGACCTTCTTGAGATGCAAGCAAATGGCTTCAGGCTATCCTGTTTCGGTCACAGATCAAGAGAGCAAAGACAAGTACATTCAAGACTATCACGACAGAGAAGGCATACTTCTTGACCCTGACAGAATAGAGGTCAACAAAACCAAAAGAAATGTGTCGAAATTGTACTTGAACTCGCTTTGGGGCAAGCTTTCGGCAGAGATGCAATATGCTAACAACGTCGATCATTAAAGACCCTGAAGAATTTTAGGAATTTGTTTTTTCGGATCAATACGAAATTTCACATTTTTCATTCTTGAGTCAAGACATTGCCCTGGTGCAATGGAGGCGTAACAAGAAGTGGGTTCTACCCCCGGGTAATGTAAATGTGTTTCTTGCCGCATTTACCACTGCCTATGGCCGACTTGAACTGTACACCCTCATGGAGCAGCTTCAGAGGTGAGTTCTTTATCACGGCACAGACTCTATGGTCTATGTAAGCAAACAGGGTGATTGGAGCCCCCCTCTTAGCAACTATCTGGGTGGTTTAACGAGTGAACTCGAAGATGGTGACCATATCACAGAATGGTCCTCCTGTGGTCCCAAAAGCTATGCTTTTAGGACTAAAGACAATCACGTGGTGTTGAAAGCCAAAGGCGTGACTCAAAACTATGAAAATGCCCTGCGTGTAAACTTGGAATCAATTACACGCTTGGTCGAGGGGTTCAAAAACGACCGGAATAGTGACTTTTTGAGAGATTTTGAGCTCCTACAAAAAAATTGTTAGGGATAAAAAGGGCTTCCATCTAAGGAATGCCCCACTTACTAAAATATTCAGGGTAGTCTATGACAAGAGACTGCTTTTGCCTGACGGGACCACATTGCCCTTTGGCTACTGACATATGCTACAAGCCCCAGTGTGTCTTAAAGCTTAATGAAACTAGGGGGCACTATTTTCATTTTTGGAAAAATAACGTTCCCAAAGTAAACGGGCTACTTTGTCAGGACAAGATGCTAGAATATGCATATAATTGACAGCTTAGGATAGAAAACACTCTAAATTTTCCAAAACTGTAAAAATATTGTCTGTGAGTATAACAGAACTGATATTGCAGGCGAAAGCCTGAGAAAAATCCAATCAGGAAGTGACTCTTATTTAGAAAGCTCTGCGTTCCTATGCGTCCCTATTGAGCAGTGAATGGGATATCAACCAGATTCCTTTTTCTATGGCTTCCCTAATGTGTCTAGTGTCACAATACATAGTTTCAGGCTTTTATTTTGAAAAATGAGCCTGAACGACAACATTGCGTCAGTGGTCAGCTGGAGGCTCTCAGAGTGTTTTGTGCGTAATAGACAAATGCGGCCATTGTTTCTCTCTTTCCTACTAAGAAGCCACCTGTCCCGGTTGATATATTATCGAATAGATATTTGAAAAACACCTTGAGGATTGATTATAAAAAACGTTTGCCATGTTTCTGTCGATATTATGGATCTAATTTGGAATATTTTTCGCCGTTGTCGTGACCGCAGTTTCCGGTGGATTTCTCAACCAAACGTGAAATACAAACGGAGGTATTTCGGCTATAAAAATAATCTTTATGGGACAAAATTAACATTTGCTGTCTAACTGGGAGTCTCGTGAGTGAAAACATTCGAAGCTCATCAAAGGTAAACAATTTAATTTGATTGCTTTTCTGATTTTCATGACCAAGCTGCCTGCTGCTAGCTAGGCATAATGCTATGCTAGGCTATCGATAAACTTACACAAATGCTTGTCTTGCTTTGGCTGTAAAGCATATTTTCAAAATCTGAGGTGACAGGGTGATTAACAAAAGGCTAAGCTTTGTTTCAATATATTTCACTTGTGATTTCATGATTATGAATATTTTCTAGTAATATTTTTTGTCCATTGCGTTATGCTAATTAGTGTCAGTTGATGACAATTCTCTTCCGGATCCGGGAGAGGGAGTTCCAAGAGATATAATGACTGCTATAGAAGGTTTTGACCCCCGGTTGCAACTACCATTTTCAGCCTTAATCGCAGGCCCATCCAATAGTGGTAAAACTTGTTTTGTAAAAAGTATTTTAGAGAATTCTGAACATGTGTTATCTCAAAAGCCTGATAATATTGTGTGGAGTTATTCATGTTATCAACCTCTGTATGATGAATGTTGAAGAAAATAAAAATCAAGATTGTTGAAGGAATACCTGAATCCCTGTCTGATGATGAACTTCTCCCTGCTCATAAAAACAATCTGCTGGTTTTGGACGATATGCTATTTGCAGGTAGCGAACATCCCGCAATTGCACAAGATTTTACCCAATATACTCATCATAGAAACCTGTCCGTGCTTTACTTGGTGCAGAATGTGTTTCACCAAGGTAAAAATAGCCACACCATTAGTTTGAACGCCAATTACATGATTTTGTTCAAAAACCCTAAACACCATTTTCTTATTTAATCGTTGATATAAAAGCAAATACTCCAGAACACCTGAGGCTACGAACCGGTCTGTTCCCATGGGAGTGGCCGGCTGCGTACATTCCTAAAAAGTAACCGCTATGTCTCTATGTTTAAAAAGAAACCTGCCCCTCTTGAGAAGCCTAGTTGGGGCTACAGCTAAAGAACGGAAGGCCATCTTGGGTCACTGTTCTTCAGATCTCATATTATCCCTATGTGAGATTGCTATGAATCTTTTCAAAGGACGCATTCCACTCACCCTGACCCAATTGAAAAAATTAAAGAGACAAAAGACAATAAAAGGGCCAGTCTTCAAAAGAAAAGTCATAGCATACAACAGTCTGGGGGTTTTCTTCTACCTTTACTAAGTATAGCCGCGCCCTTCATCACCAGCCTTATTGCTGCCAAACGTGGGGGTTGAACACAGAGTATGATGGCCAATAAAAAAGGATTTGGTGCCTCAACAAGAGTTGGATAGACTTAAAAAAAACAAATGCAGGGTCCTGAAAATATCAGACAAACAGCGGAAAATTATTTGGATTCGGCCATGACAGAGATTTTGAACCGAAAAGGATTGAACCCCTATGATAAGGTCCAAAAATACACAAACCTATTGCAAAGGTATTTGGCCTTGGTAAAACAAGGTGCGAGAGAGACCAACCATTTAACGCTTTCCCTACCGGACCCTTTAAAAGATGACGAGCCTAGCGAGAGCCAAACCTCTGTAATGCCTGTACCTGCGAGCTTACCGGCTGAAGATCAAATGCCTGTTGAAGATAAAGTTATGCATGACATGTTGACACATGTTCCGGCACATAACAGGAAAGATGTTGGATACATTATGAACAAGATAAAAGACTCAAAGGGGACCGCTACTTGGAATGACAAAGGAGAGTTTATTCTTCAGGGCTCTGTTGTCAGGGGTTTACATATGCTTGACTTGCTTAAAAGTACCACGGCTGCCCCCAAGGTTGCTGATGACAGAAGATCTCCCGGGTGGCGTCAGTTTCTTAAGGCCCTGGCAATCCTCAACATTCCCCTCTCAGGGGGTACCCAACTATAAGCTTCGTCAACAGATTCAAGCTTTAAAATAAAAACCTTCAACGAGCTACAGCACCTCTAAAGATGCCCCAACAACCCCTCCCCCCTATGAAAGGGATGATGATAACTAATTTACCCCCCTGAACATCTCCGGACCTTTTCCTAATCCCGATCTCTCAGGGTGGTTAGACTTTTGAATGACTTTGAATGACTATGATTAAATGCAATAAACTCTATTAGAAAAAATAAGCAATTTAACATTTGTGGCAGTCTTGAAACAGTTGACGTGAGCATATGCCTTGATTACACGGTCTTACAGTAAAGGACACATATTTTAACACTTTTAATATTTTCTAACAAAACAAGCTACAACGTTATCATTACTTCTTAAATCATCATTATAAAGGGACATAATCTTCAAAAGACACTCCCCGGGCTCTTTGGCATAGGTAGAATACACAGTGGTGACCGCATGTAGTGGAAAGGTTATCTTGCACTTGTTTGATGCAGTAGTATATATTTGATCCGTTTTTGATTTGGGGAAATGGGAAAAACCGAGGGGGAAGCCGTAGGAATCAAAAAAAGTTTAGATTTTTCTTCCTCCTTCGTCTTCTAATGTCACAGCTAGCCAATGTTCACCCGGCATGTGTTTAGGATGGGGACGGCTGCTCCGGCCATTTCTCAATAGGTAATTCATCACAAGCCAACACTCCACAAAATTGTTTTCCAATCAATCGACTCATGAGCCCTTCCAACTCTTGGGTATTCATGGCTTTGCTCAACGATCCTTAATAATAATCCACTAAGACCTGTCTTCGGGCATTCACATCCAAGATTGAATCAGAGCATGCATAAACAATCATGCTAACGGTACAGGCTAAAGGTGTACGAAAACGCATTTCCAGTCTGAGGTTACCTTGGGACACCACAGACAGATTTCCTGATAAATTGATAAATTTATCAGGAAATTGAAAGCATACAAATTGAAAGCATACAATATGTAACCCTCTGCAAAATCATTTCTGTCAATAGGTAAAGAGAGATCTTTTCAATGCCTCCCAGGAGCCTGGAATAGATTGTAAAATTCTCGCACAGATATGTTGTTATTAAATTGAGGTTGGAAAGCCTTTGCAGGGACCTGACGTCCGTCCTGACAGAGAGCTACATACTCTGCATTGAAGTGTTGAAAATTAAATGGGTTTTTATGTAAGCTGTCCGTATTAGAGGCGTGATCAACCAAACCTATAACAACGTATCGGGGTAAAGGGCCTAGAAAAAGGTTTTCTTGACTGCAGATTCTACTGCCCACAGGTATGCTAAAGGTTTTCATGGTAATTCTTTGGAGAGGGTAAAGGGCATTTCCTTTCTTCAAAGCCTGTGAGTGACCCAGACGAACTGCCGGAGATAGACACTTTTTTAAATAAAAAGTGTTGCCCCCAACACTTTTAAACTAAAGTCCCCGTCCTGGGAAGACATCAGGCAAAACTCATCCTTGGCCCTGGTTAATTTTATTCTGAAATCAACTGAATTTAAGAGTAAACGATCTTGAAAGAAAATGTCAGAATGTATAGACCCTAGCAGATGAAACTCTCGAGATTCGGCACAGTAGCGAGCGCGTTCCTCCAGTCCTTTGTTTGCACCGGTGGAAGGGTCTGTCGATTCCATAGAAACTCCTGCAGTATCCTTGCTAAACAGCCCTGTGCTGAATTGTGTCTTGAGAGTGTCTTCGGAGTAGTTGAGTAAACACTCCATGATGGCCCTATAAGGGTATGTGGCACTGCTTTGACTGATTAGACGTTCACCCAAAGTCACATCCACTTGGGAGAAGATGGTGGCGACTGGGTAATTAATGAGACTCACTTTGGCATCGTCTGCAATATTAGTAGCATCTCTTTTGGTCACTTTTAGACGTAAATGCACCAAGGTGTTGTTGAGGTTCAGATAGTTGTCAACGTGGCCTGGTATGAAAAATTCTATAGGACCGTTGTCTGTAATGGCAGAGAGTGGGGCTCCACATACTGGTCCTCTCTATTGAATGTTGGGTTAAGGGGGCCGTGAAAAGATTGAGCTCTGTCTTTATAGCTTCAGAGGACATGCGGTGTAAAAGAGCCATGTTGCTTGTTCTTTTAGAAAATACTTCAGAGTATTCTTAATGTCGTTTTTGGTCCAGACCTCACTTTAGCACGTTTTTGACTTACTGAGTTTCTTTTAACTGTTAACCTCCGCTTTTTAGGGGCAAGCCTGCACCTTATACCCGGAGGTCTCTTTTTTGGTCTTCGAGACAACTTCATAAGCCTTCTTGATGCTCGGCATCTGGTGACGCCCTTCTGGTCATAGCATTGGCTATGGCTACAACCTCACTTACTGTATTTTTAGCCGCTGATTTTAAATGTGGTTTGGCTATGCTGAGGCCTCTCTTCATTAATGGTAAAACCATCCTAAAGAGGTTACAAAATATACCTCCTATCCCCGAACCGTACATGGTTGGGGATCCATAATAGCCGGGTAACCCATTACCCACTTGAGCAACATAGTATGAGACATAACGGTTAGGGTCGAGATGTTGGTGGTCCATAACCCTTTTAATTGATTTGTATTATGTTTATAAAAATATCTAATACTAATACTTATATTATATATGTAGAGAGGTTTTGGTGGGTCTAAAGTGGAGTTTTACAATCGTTTTACCATAAGTAAATTCAATGTTTTCGTTTTGATCCGTTTTAAGCTCAACCAGAATGTTTTCGATATATTTCTTGCTTACAGGTACGTAGTGTGGCTTGTCGTAGTTGACAGTGACTATATCGCCGTCCTTTCCGTCTATATGAACTGTTCTCAGGAGGGGCACACAGCTGTCTCCGACCCTTTGATAGGACATGATGTCGGTATACACAAATATGCTGTAAAATCCTGCATGTATATCCGCAGGGAATGGGAATAATTTATCTTTCACATACGTCCATTTATTGGGACCTATCCCCAAAATGTAGGCTAAATTACCACTGGTCTTTATACCCCCATCAGCATCCCCTGAGATTTGTACACGTTTATGTATAGGGTTGTAGATCAAGAGTATTTCCATATTGTTCAGGGTTAGGAGTTCATTCAACTCTGAGACGATCCTGTCGACAGTTCTATAGAACCCTTTTTTAAGCCTAATAAGTTTCGCAGGTTCTGATATCCTTTTGCAATAAAAATCCCGGTCCTTATCTTTGATATTATACCAACTATGAGGGTATGTAATCTTGCTGAGACCTACTTCCCAGGCCTCTGATAACTTCATTGGCTTTGGAAAATTGGTTGTATAATTCAAAATCTGATTATTGCGATATATATGTGCAGACGCATTACTGGGGAGAGTCAGGTAGAAGCCGCTGTGTTCCATGATGCACGCGCGAATGATTTTATAATATAGAATGTATTTATAATGCATGAGGGTTTAAGTTAACCCCCGATGCCTCCACCACATCGTGCTCTAATACCCAACTGTTGACCTTTTGGGGTCAGTTTTTGGAGCGGACCAGCACCCATTTTTTTTTTACCCTTTTCTCTCTTTTGATCTAGAATCTCCTCCACGTGAAAGACTTTGTCTTTACCCAACTGTACCTTCTGTAATTCCTTCTCCTAAAAAGATCCCTCTATAAGCTCCCCGTCAAATATATTTTAACTTGTAGACCAGGGGTATGCGCGGTAGACATTCGGTAACGATGAACACCTCATCGCTGTAACCTTGCTCAAATTTTTTGTCGAAAACACCCCTCAACTTGGATATACGCATCAAGTCCCCCACTATGAATTTAAAATCAATTTTTTTCTTACGGCGAAGGGGGAACAAACCATACAGATTTTTAAAGAGTTTTAAAGAGTTTTCAGAAGAGACCTCAGAGAGCTTCCTCCGTATACTCTTATGGAAGCTGTTGTTGTACCTCTTTACTAAATCTTGAACTATATCGATATATCTATGCGTGTTGTGAGCTGTAAAATATCGCCACATCCGCTCCTTCAGAGTTCTGTTAAAGCGTTCAACAACTGAAGCTTTCAAATCTGAGCCTGTAGCAAAATGTACTATGTTGTGCTTCTTCATGAGTTTCTGAAAAGTATTATTAAAAAATTATGTTCCGCCATCAGTCTGCACTTTCTTGGGGGCTCCTCCTTCCTTCAAGATAGAGTCAAAGGCCCGGATCACCTCTGCCCCGCTCTTATTTTTTAAGACCCTTACAAAGGCTATTTTAGAGAAAATATATATAACCGTTAGCATGTAGCGATTTCCATATTTTTTATCTTTCAAGGGCCTGCATGTCACATAGATCCGCCTGAAAGTGTGACAAGGGATGAGTAGAAAAAAGTATTTCTTGGAAATTGTTTTCGTACAGGTTTATGCAAAGTGTATGCATCCTGCTCTGCTAACCACTCATTCACTTTAGCAGCGCTTAACCAGCTATCTGTCTCGGTATTTGGGTTCTATACACACTTAGAAACCACTTTTTTGGCGCATCGTATATTATGGCTTTATACTTCGCCCTTTCTCTATGTTTCCGCAGAGGTCCTGCTTCCATTGTTACAGTCATCAAAGCTTTGCCACTGATCACAAAATCCATGTTTATTTTTAAAATCTTGTTTAGTGTTCTGGGTCCGCATGTCTTGTTCTGGACTTTATTTATAATGTGTCTGCCGCAAATACAATCCCCCGGACATTCCTACTTCATAGACAACAACCCTAAGGGCAATACAATAGGGTGGGTGTGGGGTCACCCTCTTTGAAATGTTCAAACACATCCCGTCCAATTCAACCAGGTCCCTACACATCATTCATCATGACAACTTCAAAGGAACAGATGCAATATAGATATAAAATAACACACCCTCTAACACACAGGAATAGGATGTCCTGGCCGGATGCCCATATTTGGGCATGTACGCATCATCCGGACATAGGGTCATAAATCAACATTTTGACCCGTGCCGTCTACTTTATTCTCTCTGCAAAGCATCCGAGTGAGCTGGGTGAGCAATTATGCAGGTACTTTTCAGAAATGGACGACACAAACTGGATTCGCTAGATTTCTGGATAGGGCTAAGCTCAGAGATTCTTGCCTTGGCAAATCGCACTGTTAAGACACTGATGCTCTTTGCAATCACGTGCCTATGTGGGAGTGGATTCTCGCCCCTTACTAGCATGAAAACTAAATACAGGCACAGACTGTGTGTGGAAAATTATTTAAGACAGACTCTCTCCAATATAACCCAACATTGCAGAGTTATGTGCATCCTTTCAAGCATACCCTTCTCATTAACCTGTGGTGAGATATTCACCATTTTTGATGAACAAATAAAGTTTTATATGTAAGATGGCTAAATAAAGAGCAAAATTATTGATTATTATTATTATATTATTATTTGTGTCCTGGTCCTATAAGAGCTCTTTGTCACTTCCCACGAGCCGGGTTGTGACGAAAACCTCACTCGTTATTATTTTCAATAAATGTATCGTATAGTGTGTGTGTGTGGCAGGCTTACAATGATAGCAAAAAAACAACATTTGAGAGTGCGCTGACCCGGTGCTAGAGGGGGTACGCAGCAGGAGGTTGAATGTTTGAATGGGTACGGGACTATAACAAGTTTGGGAATAACTGCTTTATAGGATATGTAATTACACTTGACCTTTCAGTGTCACAGCAGATGACGTGACAGATGAATGTTGGCACGGTGGGCTGAATTACATTTCATGGTACAAATCCGATTACACAAAAACCTGTCAAACATAAGATGGGTGATGTGTGGCAGGAAATACAAATACTACTGACTGTCAACATACAGACAATATTCAACATTTGTTACTCGTTTTTGGTGATGACATTTTTTGCATATGGTAGTTTGCATTGCAGCTGATATAGATAACATAGAACCAACATTCTATGAATCGTTGTCATAATCCTTATCATTGAATTGGCAATTTGGACATGTCCTTAAAACCTCTACAGGATCGATGCCACGGGACGGTTGAGCTAAGGTTGTAAGGTTGTAAGCAACAAGAACATTTTCCAGGACATGGACATATCTGATATTGGCAGAAAGCTTACATTCTTGTTAATCTAACTGCACTGTCCAATTTACAGTAGCTATTAGTGAAAGAATAACGTGCTATCGTTTGAGGAGAGTGCACAGATATTAACTTGAAAAGTTATTTATAAACCAATTTGGCACATTTGGGCAGTCTTGATACAACATTTTGAACAGAAATGCAATGGTTCATTGGATCAGTCTAAAACTTTGCACAGAAAAACATCCCCACAGCATGATGCTGCCACCCCCATGCTTCACCGTAGGGATGGTGCCAGGTTTCCTCCAGACGTGATGCTTGACATTCAGGCCAAAGAGTTCAATCTTGGTTTCATCATGGTCTGAGAGTCTTTAGGTGCCTTTTGGCAAACTCTAAGCAGGCTGTCATGTGCATTTTATTAAGGAGTGGCTGTCTGGCCAATACCATAACGGCCTGGTTGGTGGAGTGCTGCAGAGATAGAGTTCCTCTGTGGAGATGGGAGAACCTATCAGTGACCATCAGGGTCTTGGTCATCTCCCTGAGGTATTTGAGGTTTAAAAAGTAAAAGTTTCAAAATTCCACAGAAATTTCATTTCGAAAAATGTACATCAACCCCTACAAAAACGGATAATCCAAAATCAAATTCACATTTCCTGTTGTTGCTGTACGAAACTGGCTCAAAATAAGATCCTACATCGGTATGTGTCAGGTCCTGCAAGCTCTAGTCCTGTCTTAGCTTGATTATTGTCCAGTTGTGTGGTCGAGTGTTGCAAGGAAAGACCTAGTTAAGCTGCAGCTGGCACAGAGCGGCACGTCTTGCTCATCATTGTAATCAGAGGGCTAATATAAATAGTATGCATGCCAGTCTCTCTTGGCTAAGAGTTGAGGAGAGACCGACTGCATCACTTATTTTTATAAGAAACAATGTGTCATCTGGATTATCCAAATAAAGTGTGACCAATATCTCCACAAGACCATACTCAATTTACTCATGAGAGAAACAAATCAAACAGGTAGATTGTTCGACATTATGTTAACATGAGACAAAGAACACGACTTGTGATTTTTTTCATTCTCCATCGTAGACAGTATGGAGCTGCCTAAGATTAAAATATATAGCATTGGGTTGAGGAAAATGTTTGCTGTGGCTACAGTGGTACCCACCATCAGTCCAGCTTTTATAACCGCCAGGTCGTAGCTTTGGTGGATCAGCTCAAACAGAACAAAGACATGGTAGGGCAGCAGATGAAGAACGTGGCTATCAGGGCAGTCATAAGTTAAGGGCTTGGAGGACTTGATCATCCGGTTGGTCCTCAGTCGCAGAATGATGACGGAGTAACAGAGGATGAGGAATGGGAGCACAAGTCTCCTGATAAACCGACCTACAGTGATCATCTTGTGGCTGTGTTGGTTTGTCTAGTTGTTGAAACACATGCTCTTCCCGACATGAGTCTTGGCATCGCGGAACACCAAGGAGGGGATGCTCAGTGCGACATAGGCAACCCAGACCAGGAACACCAATTCAAAGGCCTTGCCAATGGTGGAGTGTTCCTGAGCCCGCACTGGAAACGACACTGACACACAGTGGTCAACACTGATGACGACCAGGAGTAATATGCTGCCGAACATGTTCAGGAACATCACAAAAGAGCTGAATTTGCACATAAAGAGCTCAAAGATCCACTCCTTTGTTTCCGGGTAAATGATGTTGAAGGGTAGACTGGCACAGAATATGATGTCGGAGACGGCCAGGCTGAGGTACCAGGTGGTGTTGACCATCTTTTTCATATTGTGACCAGCGATCCAGATGACCACGCCATTCCCACAAACCCCCAGAAAAAAAACACATTGACCACCATGAGGGAAATGCATAAAACCTCCATGAAGCATGTATTAGGGGTTTTGAAAGCTACCTCCTCCTCACGAGGAGTAACAAGTGGAATTGCTATATTCCCCATAATCATAACCAAAACCATAAATGGTTTCAGAATCCTCCATTGTGTAGCAGTTCTTTGGCTTGCAATACCTGTCAAGATAAGATATTGTAGTTAGGAAACGGTTTTGATCACCCCTAGTTCTCTACCCCTACATCCGCTTCAGAGGAAGTGTACATACACTTAGGTTGGAGTCATTAAAATTCGTTATTCAACCACTCCACAATTTTCTTGTTAATAATAACAAACTATAGTTCTGGCAAGTCGGTTAGGACATCTACTTTGTGCATGCCACAAGTCATTTTTCCAACAATTGTTTACAGACAGATTATTTCACTGTATCACAATTCCAGTGGGTCAGAAGTTTACATTCACTAAGTTGACTGTGCCTTTAAACAGCTTGGAAAATTCCAGAAAATTATGTCATGGCTTTAGAAGCTTCTGATAGGCTAATTGACATCATTTGAGTCAATTGGAGGTGTACCTGTGGATGTATTTCAAGGCCTACCTTCAAAGTCAGTGCCTCTTTGCTTGACATAGTGGGAAAATCAAAAGAAATCCGCCAAGACCTCAGGAAAATATTGTAGACCTTCAAAAGTCTGGTTCATCCTTGAGAGCAATTTCCAAACGCCTGAAGGTACCACGTTCATCTGTACAAACAATAGTACACAAGTATAAACACCATGGGTCCACGCAGCCGTCATACCTCTCAGGAAGAAGACGCGTTCTGTCTCCTAGAGATGAACGTACTGTAAGGTCCTGGGTGTCGTGAGGGTGAAATCAGGCGCAGGAAGGCAGAGTTCAATAAAGTGCTACTTTAATGCACACACGGTGAACTACGGTCAACCCACTTACGGGTGCTCAAACCAAATGCCCCAGACACAGGGAAACGAAAACAGTCTAGCACTAAATACACAAACATGTACATCTAATGCAAACACCAGGGTTACAATAATCAAACCCGCACAAAGAACCAGGCGGACCGGCTGACTAATAAAGCCTCACTAATTATAACCAACTCAAAACAGGTGTACTCAATAAACACATAAGGAGGGGGAGAAAATAATCAGTGGCAGCTAATAGGCCGGCGACGACGACCGCCGAGCCCCACCCGAACGGGAAGTGGAGCCACCTTCGGTCAGAGTCATGACACGTACTTTGGTGTGAAAAGTGCAAATCAATCCCAGAGCAACAGCAAAGGACCTTGTGAAGATGCTGGAGGAAACAGGTACAAATGTATCTATATCCACAGTAAAACGAGTCCTATATCGACATAACCCGAAAGGCCGCTCAGCAAGGAAGAAACCACTCCCGCAAAACCACCATAAAAAAGCCAGACTACGGTTTGCAACTGCTCATGGGGACAAAGATCGTACTTTTTGGAGAAATGTCTACTGGTCTAATGAAACAAAAATAGAACTGTTTGCCATAATGACCATCATTATGTTTGGAGGAAAAAGGGGGAGGCTTGCAAGCCGAAAAACACCATCCCAACCGTGAAGCACCGTGGTGGCAGCATCATGTTGTTGGGGTGCTTTGCTGCAGGAGGGACTGCAGGGGGAAATTATGTGGATATATTGAAGCAACATCTCAAGACACCAGACAGGAAGTTAAAGCTTGGTCGCAAATGGGTCTTCCAAATGGACAATGACCCCAAGTATACTTCCAAAGTTGTGGTAAAATGGCTTAAGGACAACAAAGTCAAGGTATTTGAGTGAGCCTTGACCTAAATCCTATAGAGCATTTGTGAGCAGAACTGAAAAAGCGTGTGCGAGCAAGGAGGCCTACAAACCTGACTCAGTCACACCAGCTCTGTCAGGAGGAATGGGCCAAAATTCACACAATTTATTGTGGGAAGCTTGTGGAAGGCTATGCTACCAAATACTAATTGAGTGGATGTAAACTTCTGACCCACTGGGAATGTGATGAAAGAAATAAAAGCTGAAATAAATCATTCTCTCTCCTATTATTCTGACATTTCACATTCTTAAAATATAGTAGTGATCCTAAAAGGCATAAAACAGATAATTTTTTACTAGGATTAAATGTCAGGAATTGTGAAAAACTGAGTTTAAATGTATTTGGCTAAGGTGTATGTAAACTTGCGACTTCAACTGTAGGTAATCTACGTCTGTTTCCTAACATATCCACTTTAAATCAAATGTTATTTGTCACATACACGTGTTTAGCAGATGTTATTGTGGGTGTAGCGAAATGCTTGTGTTTCTAGCTCCGACTGCGCAGTAATATCTAACAAGTAATTTCTAACAATTTCACAACATATACCCAATACACACAAATCTAAGTAAAGGAATGGAATTAAGAATATATAAATATATAGACGAGCAATGTCAGAGCAGCATAGACTAAGACACAGTAGAATAAAGTAAATACATGTAAGAGATGAGTAATGCAAAATATGTAAACAATATTCAAATGACTAGTGTTCCATTTATTAAAGTGGCCAGTGATTTCAAGTCTATGTATATAGGCAGCAGCCTCTGATGTGCTAGTGATGGCTATTTAACAGTCTAATGGCCTTGAGATTGAAAAACGGCTTCTATATCTCGGTCCCAGCTTTGACGCACCTGTACTGACCTCACCTTCTGGATGATAGTGGAGTGAACAGGCAGTGGCTCGGGTGGTTGTTGTCCTTGATGATCTTTTGTGCTTTCCTGTGGCATCGGGTGCTGTACGTGCCCTGGAGGGCAGGTCGTTTTCCCCCGGTGATGCATTGTGCTGACTGCACCACCCTCTGGAGAGCCTTGCGGTTGCGGGCGGTGCGGTTGCCATACCAGGCGGTGATACAACCAGACAGGATGCTCTCAATTGTGCATCTGGAAAAGTTTGTCAGGGTTTTAGGTGACAAGCCAAATTTATTCAGCTTCCTGAGGCCGAAGAGGCGCTGTTGTGCCTTCTTCACCACACTGTGTGGGTGGTCCATTTAAATTTGTCAGCGATGTGTACACCGAGGAACTTGAAGCTTTACACCTTCTCCACTGTGGTCCCGTCGATGTGGATGGGGGGGGGGGGGTGCTCCCTCTGCTGTTTCCTGAAGTCTGCGATCATCTCCTTTGTTTTGTTGACGTTGAGTGAGGATATATTCCTGGCACCACGCTCCCAGAGCCCTCACCTCCTCCCTGTAAGCTGGCTCGTCATTGTTGGTAAACAAGCCTACTACTGTTGTGTCGTCTGCAAACTTGATGATGGAGCGTGCATGTCCAGGCAGTCATGGGTGAAGAGGGTGTACAGGAGAGGGCTGAGCATGCAGCCTTGTGGGGCCCCAGTGTTGAGGATCAGCGAAGTGGAGGTGTTGTTTCCTACCTTCACCAGCCTGGGCGGCCCGTCAGGAAGTCTAGGACCCAGTTGCACAGGGCGGGTTTCACACCCATGGCTTCAAGCTTAATGATGAGCTTGGAGGATACTATGGTGTTGAATGCTGAGCTATACTCAATGAACAGCATTCTTACATAGGTATTCCTCTTTTCCAGATGGAATAGGGCAGTGTGCAGTGAAATGGCGATTGCATCGTCTGTGGATCTAATGGGCCGGTAAGCAAATTGAAGTGGGTCTAAGGTGACTAGTATGGTAGAGGTGATATGATCCTTGACTAGTCTCTTAAAGCACTTCATGATGACAGAAGTGAGTGCTACGGGGCAATAGTAATTTAGTTCAGTTACCTTTGCTTTCTTGGGTGCAGGAACAATGGTGGACATCTTGAAGCATGTGGGACAGACTGTGATAGGGTGAGATTGAATATGTTGGTAAACACACCAGCCAGCTGGTTTGCACATGCTCTGAGGACACTGCGGCTAAGGATGCCATCTGGGCTGGCAGCCTTGTGAGGATTAACATGCTTAAATGTCTTACTCACGTCGGCCACAGAGAAGGAGAGCCCACAGTCCTTGGTAGCGGGCCGCGTCGGTTTCACCGTGTTACCCTCAAAGTGGGAAAAGAAGGTGTTTAGCTTGTCCAGAAGCATGACATCGGTGCCGCGACGTGGCTGGTTTTCCTTTTGTAGTCCGTAATTTCCTGTAGACCCTGCCACATACTTCTTCTGTCTGAGCCATTGAATTGCGTCTCCACTGTCTCTATACTGATGTTTTGCCTGTTTGATTGCCTTGCGGAAGGAACAACTACACTATTTGTACCCTACCATATTCCCAGTCACCTTGCCATGGTTAAATGCGGTGGTTCGCGCTTTCAGTTTTGCACGAATGCTGCCATCTATCCACGGTTTCTGGTTAGGGTGGGTTTTAATAGGTACAGTTGGTACAACATCTCCTATACACTTCCTGATCAATTCAGCCACCATATCAGTATATTCGTCAATGTTATTATTGGAGGCTACCCAGAACATAACCCGGTCCGCGGGATCAAAACAATCTTGAAGCATGGATTCCAATTGGTCAGACCAGCGTTGAAAAGTCCTTAGCACGGGTACATCCTGTTTGAGTTTCTGCCTACAGGAAGGGAGGAGCAAAATGGAGTCGTGGTCAGATTTGACAAAAGGAGGACGGAGAGGGCCTTGCAGGCATCCCGGAAGTTGGAGTAGCACTGGTCGAGTGTTTTAGCAGCGCGAGTACTACAGTCAATGTGTTGATAGATCTAAGAGCTAGAAGCACGTCAGCCCTCTCTGTCGGCGCCATCTTCAAACACGTTTTAGGTGGTCTAGTGGTTAACAGCACCACCTTCAACACAAATGTACTACAGTATATGTGCTCGTGGCCATGTGGGTTCAAATTCCATACCCATCGCTACGTTGTCAAACTGTCACCTCACTATCCTTCTTTTACTTTCTCCCATTTCTTCAATAAAATATCTGAAGAGTGCTCTTAAAAAAAGATAAAATACTGATATCTTTAAGTGTACTCGAAAATGTAACATATGTTTTACAAGTATTGAAAACATCCCCACAGTACTTAAAAATATATTAAGTATCTTAAGATCCTATCTAGGGGTTGGGGTGTACGGTTTGAGTATAGCCTGAAGGTAGGGAGGGGCAGTTCCTCTTGCTGCTCCATAGGCAAGCACCATGGTCTTTCAGCAAGCTTCGACTAGAAGCTAGTAGTGTGTGGAGGAGCGGGGTGACATGAGAGAACTTCGAGAGGTTGGAAAACCAGGTGGGCTGCAGCATTCTGGATAAGTTGCAGGGGTTTGATGGCACAAGCGGGGAGCCCAGCCAACATCAGATGATCTGAAGTAATAGTTCCAAAAGGAAGGGAAAGACCATACCCTACCTTACAGACCTTGTCAATACAGCTTTGACTCACTTGTGATATACCGTACTAACACTACGTTTTTGAGCAATACAACAAACTGAGTGTGCAGTTTCCCAAAGATGTCCAATCGCACCATTACTTTCATTACTCTATTTTGGCTTTCAAAGAAAATAAAATGTATTCATCACATCCTTCATAAACAGGTGTAGACTAACAATGCATAGAGAAAGAAAATAGAGAAATAAAATGAAAGTAAAACACGTAATAATAAATCCACTATGAATAGCGATAACTTGGCTATATAAATGGGGTACCAGTATCGAGTCGATGTGGAGGGGTACAAGGTAATTGAGGTAGATATGTACAAATAACTAGGAATAAAGTGGCAGATTAACAGTAGCAATAGTGTATTGCATGTCAAAGAAGTTAATGAAAAAAGGGCAAATGCAGATTGTCCGCAATGTCCAGGTAGCTATTTGGTTAACTATTTAAAATAACCATTTAGCAGTCTGGGGATAGAAGCTGTGCAGGGTCCTGTTGGTTCCAGACTTGGTGCATTGACACCGCTTGCCGTGCGGTAGCAGCGAGAACAGTGGCTGGGCCTTCCTCCAACACCGCCTGGTATAGAGATCCTGGATGGCAGGGAGCTCGAAACCAGTGATGTATGCACTATCCTCTGTAGTGCCTTGCTGTCGGATGCCAAGCAGTTGCCATACCACGCGATAATGGTGACTTTAAAACAGTTACAGAGTTTAATGGCTGTGATAGGAGAAACTGAGTATGAATCAACAACATTGTCATTTACTTTGGTATTGTGGAGTAACTACAAAGTGAAAAGGAGTAAACCTGTACAGAATAAAAATATTCCAATACATTCATCCTGTTTGCAATAAGGCATTAAAGTAAAACTGCCAAAGAATGTGACAAAGAAATTAACTCTATGTCCTGAATACAAAGCGTTAAATCCAACACATCACTGAGTACCACTTCATATTTTCAAGCACGGTGGTGGCTGCGTCATGTTATGGGTATGCTTGTCATTAGCAATGACTTGGGAGTTCTTTAGGAAAAAAAGAAACGGAATAGAGCTAAGCACATGCAAAATCCAAGAGGAAAAGCAGACTGAACCAGGTTTCCAGCAGACACTGCGAGACAAATTCACCTTTCAGCAGGACAATAACGTAAAACACACCGGATTTGCTTACTAAGAAGAAATTGAATGTTCCTAAGTAGCCTAGTTACAGTTTTGACTTAACTTGACTTGAAAATCTATGGCAATACTTGAAAATGTCTGTCTAGCAATGATTAACAACCAACTTGACTGAGCTTGAAGAATCTTTTTAATAATAATGTGCAAATATTGTACAATCAAGGTGTGGAAAGGGGCTGCCAGGTGGTTCTAACATGTATTGACTCATGGGTGTGAATACTTATGTAAATTCGATATTTCTGTATGTCATTTTTTTTAAACTTGCAAAAAAAAAAGTTATTCACTTCTTCATTGTGAGTTATTGTGTGTGGATGGGTGAGGAAAAACATATTTAATCAATTTAATCTAATTCAGTCTATAACACAACAAAATGTGGAATGTCAAGTGGTATGAATACTTTCTGAAGGCACTGTATTTGACTCGTTAAGCAAATGTTTACTCCTGAGCTTATTTAGGCTTGCCATAACAAAGGTGTTGAATACTTGACAATTCGGCTTTAAAAGTTTAGTACATTTTTAAACATAATTACACTTCGACATTATGGGGTATTGTGTGCAGGACAGTGACAATATCAATTTAACATATTTTAAATTCAGACTAACAGAGCAAAATGTGGAAAAAGTCAAGGGATGTAAAAACTTTAAAGGCACTTTACACAGCATTATCATAGGCACTACTTTATTTTGTTACTGTGGAACTTAGAGCATTGATACTAATTGAGTACTGCACCTATGCATGAATGCAGTGTGCTTGAACGATAAATCATGTTAACGTTATCTCTGTTTCAAGTATCATGTATTACTGTGTGTTGTACTAAGGACACAACCAAATTGGCAAGGATTTGAAGGAATCCCAACCGTGTAAAGGACACCGGAATTGTGGAGACAACGGACACAAAAAAAGTGTCTATATTTGCTTGATATTAAGGATACCACGTTGTTAGCACTAACCATAATGGGCCTGCTGCTGGACAAATGAGGGGGTGTGTGAGTAAAAAAGGAATAAAGGAAAAAGTTATAGGATTGTCTCCCTTTCCTAGCTCGACTAAAACAAACAAAGCAAAAATGTTTTCATGTGTAGGACAAATGGACAATATCGATTGCACCATAGAGGATTGGGCTACATATGCGGAGAGAATTGAGCAGTATTGCTTTGGTAATGGGTTAGAAAATGAGGGAAGTGGCAGTACTTCTCAGGATAATAGGAGCAAAAACATCTAACTTGCTACGTAGCTTTACAGCGCCAACAAAGCCAGCAGAGGAAACCTTCATAAAGATGTGTTAGACTCACCTAAATCCGAAGCCGCTGGTCATAGCCAAATGTTTCCGATTTCACAAACAGAATCAGCAAAAGACAGAGTCAGTACCGGAGTACATTGCAGAGCTCCTTCGACTCTCGCAGCTCTCAGCTTGGGATTGTCGGACACACTCAGAGACAGGCTTGTATGAGGGTTACACAATGAGAGCACACAGAAACAGCTCTTATCTGAAAGAGATCTGACATTGGTGAGCGTACTTGAACTGCCGCAAAAGACGCAGGCGGGTTACAGAGTAATCAAGTTTCACACCTGACATCAAGAGAAATCACATGCATGCTTTCGGTGCGGTAAAAAGTCACGAATGCCCGATTGCTGGTTTAAAGACAAAGACTGTAGACAATGTAATAAAAGAGGACACATACAAAAAATGTGCTAATCAAAGCAGAGTGATAAAGACAAAAATGTGAAACTGATTCAAAATGACTGATGTAGAATACGTCCCTTTCGTAAAGAGATAATATGGGTGACAACGGAGGTAGAGGGGGTGGCACTAAAAAGGAAATTAGACACATGGTCAGCTCTGTCTGTCAACTCACAAGGGCTACAAGAAAAACTTTCCAAATGTGAAACTGAAACCTACCACAGTGAAGTTAAAAACATACCCAGGTGAGAACTCCAATGGGAAAACTCAGTGGACACACTTTGGAGTTTTTGTGCTACAAAAAAGAGGTGTACCTTTGTTTGTTATGGAATGGCTGAGGAGCGTTTAGCTTATCTGGCAGTCAGTAAAGGTGATGCAAATCACTTCAAAACAGAGCAGTCGCTCTACTGACAAAAAAATGAACACAGCTACTGTCTCAGTCAGCACAGGTGTTCCAAGACAGAGTAGGCACCCTGAAACACAAAGCACAGATCGTACTCAAGGATGACTTGAAGCCGAAGTTTCAAAAGGCTCGTCCCGTACCTTATGCCATCTGCCCCAAGATCGGGGCAAAGCTCCAGTGTATGGAAGATGAAACCATTCTCTCCAAAGTCAACTGGTCTAACTGGGAAACAGCCATTGTGCCCATAATCAAAAAGACTGTTGCCATATGCATCTGTGGTGATTTCAAGGTCACAGTAAATCCTGTACTAAATCCAGAACAGTACCCGCTACCACGGATAGAGGACATCTTCACATCACTGACAGAATGATCTGGCTCAAGTGTAGCAGCAGATGGAAATGGAGGAGCCATTACAAAAATATCTCACCATCAACACACACAAGGGCCTTTAACACTACAACCGGCTGGATTTTGGAGTCTCCAGTACCCCAGCGTTATGGCAACTCGCTATGGACCAAGTCCTCCAGGGCATTCCCGGCACACAGTGCTATCTGGACGATATCATTGTGATGACGACGAACATCTGGCAAACCTATAGGAGGTTCTCACTCGACTGGCAAAGTACGTCTTGAAAGCAAATATTAGTTCAAGATCTCCATCGAGTACTGTGGGCAATTCACAGACACGGCCTTCACAAATGTCAGGACAAGATTTACGCAGTTCTGAAAGCACCAAAGCGGGAAGATGAGCCAGCTCCGCTCATTCCTGGGCCTTGTCAATATTACTACCCAACCTCTCCACTGTGTTGCACCCTTTGCACTGTTGGCTGCAACTGGAAAGCAAATGGAAGTGGTCTGAACAAGCTTGAAGAGACCCCAAAAAAGCTGATCTCTTCAGAAGAGGTGTTAACACACTATGATCCCAGCATATCACTACGCCTAGCCTGCGATGCTTCTCTGTATGGCATCGGCGCTGTACTCTCTGTCATGACGTTGGCCTGGGGTAGGTTTATGACAGTAATAAATCCCTCTTCCCCCCTTTTTCCTCTCTCTAACCTACTGATGTTACATTTGCAAACCCCTTGGTTAACATAGATATTCTGGGAACATCAGAAGGTGGGGGGAAATTAACTATATTCTGGTAATCCGACCAATTGAACATATGCGGTGGTACTTAATGAATATGATGTCAGTTCGGTTGTCTTCTGAGACATTCTCATCAATGATAAGATGACATAAACTCTACAGTGGAAAGTCTACACATCAGAGTTATTGGATTCACATGGAATTGTTGTTCAATTTAAATGTTTGAATATGAAATTATTCGTGATGGGATGAAATGTGATTTTAGCTTCTAAAATGGGAGATTTGGGTTTTCATAAGGTTAGGGCTCTGCTCAATCAGTGGCCCGCCCCTGTGAAGGGACATGGGTTATAAAAATGTTCAAACACGCCCTCCTCTCCCTTCCTATATAAAGCCTTGACGACAATATAACCTCCTGTTCCGAGGATGTGAGGAAAATGGTCCGATGTCAGAATGGTTCAGATTATAACTACAGAACGAAGCCAACATCAGCGTGAGCTTTGGTTGCGAATGGTATGAACTTTGAACTCTTATTCACTACAGAAGTGATACCTCCTAGCCGTTGAGTTAGCAACAGCAGCTGCAAATGGGGGATAGGATGGAACAGACAGAGTATCCCGTCTATCACACAACGACGTTACTACAACGTATCCAATTGACCACCAGAGACATTCTTCAAAGGACAAAGGACTCGGTTTGGCAACACAGCCTTCCATCTACCACCAACCTACCAAAGCGCAGCTCAGAGTAAATATTTATTGCATTTTCCTTTTCCAAATGGGCGGTAATTTAGAATGCATAAGATACTGTATTTACGATAGCACAGCTTCTTCCTTTGTTACTCAGTCTTCCCACTCTTTCACTCCAACCCAGCCCCTTTTCTTTTGTGTAACAAGCTGTCATATCTGTTCCGCCCGCTAGAGACGTTTTCCTTTATGACGTAATTTGTAATCAAGTTATGATTAATTTATGTGTATGTGTAATTCTGTGTGATTAGTTAGGTATTTAGTAAATAAACAATTTAACCCAATTTTGTATTGCTGATTCAACTTGTTAGCTAGGGTTTGTGAAGATAACCAAGAATTTACAACTTTCAGATGAGACTGAATTAAGGTGATGATTATTATTGACTGCTATTGATGTAAAATATTACTAGATCTTTAAGAGTTTATTTGGAAGATAACAGCTCTATAAATATTATTTTGTGGTGCCCCGACTCTCTAGTTAATTACATTTACATGATTAGCTCAATCAGGTAATATTAATAACGGAGAAATTATTTTATAGAATAGCATGTCATATCACTTAATCCGGCATAGCCAAAGACACAACATTATTGGTGCTCCCGTGCGTGGAATCTAAAATAGAATGAGGCTTTCATTTTGATTCAGCCTGTATATAATTGAAAAGCAGACTACATAATATACCAAGTTTATTATACACATTTTTGGAGTGATAGAGACAAGCATTATCGGGTGTGTGTGCTGAGCATTCCCCGCCTCCGTGTTGTTCTCTGACGTAGTCAGTGGGTAACGTAAGCTAATACATTTCTGTAGGAGGGCTGATAAAGCTAATTATAGAAATCTGCCTTGCGTTTGGCCAAACGCAGGGCTATTTCTGCCTGGCACGTTTCAGACGCGGGTAGGCTCGGTCATTATTAATTTCTCGAGCGAGGACAAAGAGCCAGCCGATTGAAATTCAGGAGATATAAGCTTGACAAGCGATATATATCTCCGTTTCTCTTGCGCTTCCTCGCGAGTAGACCGCGGTGCATTTCTTGTTGCCGCGTGTTCCGGTTAAAACATTGTCAAATAACGCCGAAAAGGGTTTGAACATAATACGTTATAAGAAAAAAGCTTTCCCTTGTCAAGGGAATACTATGTGCTATATTTCAGGCACAAAGTAGGGTTAACTTGCACGAGATGCTAAAGCTAACAAGGGAAAATAGCCATTTTCCTTTCCTTGTGCCACGTTGAAATTCCTCCGCCTTGTGGAATGGAAGTCCCGCCCCGGGTAGTTCCGTTTGATTTCAGCGTGTGAAATCATTGACCGCTGACGTGTGCCCTACTATATTCGTTCATGAAGAATTATTCAGGTAACACTCAAGTCATTACTTATGATATCCAGACGGATATCAATGTCTTATCCAATTGAACTAATAAGTGTAAATATGGCAATTTACATTCTCAAATAGATATTTTAAATAATATCCAAATTGATGAGTTTTCTAAATGAGACATTGTAATCTTTTTTCCAAACTAACCTAGATGAAGCAACTTCTCAGGTTAATTAAAGTTTAATTCCCAAATAGCCTATACAGGTTTGATTTATCATTAAATTGATCAATCAGTAAAATTTGGTTTTTGCAAAACCATTCTGTAATCCAGTACTGACAGAAGCCCCGCCCCAGCGGGAATCCCATGTGGCTTCGGCCTTAGGGAGAAGCGTACCATAGCGGTGGTGAATGTTCCCAACATTTGATCTACTGTTTACACTTATGATATCCAATCAATGGAGATTGTATGGATTATCGCCTCATTCAATTTAATAAGTTAAATTGTTGGACATACCTTAATGTTCTTTCAATCAAATGAGACATTTTAAACTTCTCATAATAATCTGGATGAAGCAACATTTCAGGTTAATTAAAGTTTCATACCCAGATAGCCTACCCAGGTAGGATTAATCATTGGCATTGATTAATAAATTAATTCAATTTGCTTTTGCAAATTCATTCACGTCCAACTTCCACATTACTGGTACGGTACTGATGGTTCGTCAACATCTATAAATAGATTAAACCTGTCTTTGCAGCTTCCAATGAATTCCAAACCCAAACTTTGAAAAAAAAATAGGAACATTTTTCCTCTAAATGTTTCTAATAATGTGCAAGCTATCAAAGGAGGTGGTCACCACTCCTCCACTAATTAGTGAACCTCCGCCCATAAAAGGATTGATCTCTGACCTCAGCAGCGATACCAACCCTAATTATGCCATTAGCGAAAAAACAGCCGAAATTGCAAACTCTCTCCAAAATCAACCATCAAACACAGGCTGTGTGACGGTTCTCCACACTTTTGCACTGATGTATCACCATAAAAATGTGGCATCGGTCCAATACCACAGTGCACAGCTGAAGCACGTGCCAGACATGACTAACATGAGGGGACAGGTGGAGAGAACTGAGCAGCTATTGACAAAAGCAGGAAATTAAAAAATTCTGCTAGTCGAGGAACTGCGTTTGAAATCTGAACAATTAAAAGTAATTGCAAATACTTATGACGATGAACGAGCACAAACTCTTCAACAAAATCGTTGTCTCCAGGAAGAACTAGATTTAGCCAAAACTAAATACGATGAAGTCCACTCCAAACTAGATATATCCGTTGGGTTATCTACAAATAGGAGCGCGCAATTTGATAACATGCAGGCAGTTTTGTTGAACGTTACTCAGAGTAACAGGGTTCTACTCAAAATTCTGCAGACCAAAGACAATCAATTAGTGAACACAATAACTAAGTTGGATGACAAATCAGCAGAACTCATTGAAGTTGCTGACCAAATGAATGATGAGAGAAATAGGGTGATGAAGATGGACATTTTGATTTCTAAGCAAGCGGAAGAAATCTCATTACTGAGTCTCTCGCACCGTACTCAACACCTCTATCTGCAAACCATGACAGATAAGATTGAGATCGAAAGGAGCAAGTGTGACACTCACGTGTCCAAAATCAGTACTCTAAGCGCTCAAGTGGACTCTGCAATGCAGCAGAATACCACCTTTGGTACCATCTGGAGGAAGTCCAGAATGGTCACGCTCTACAGAGTGACTATCCATCCAAGCAAACAGAGCCCGGTACTCAAAGGAATGAAGACGATAGGTTTCAGACATTGCCTCCATCATGTGTCCCTCAGTCATCTCCTGTCGGCTATTCGGCACTGAGTAATATGGCGCTTCTTGGCCAACAAAGCCAAAGCTTGGCTTCTCCTCTTGGCCTTTCGGCCCCACTTTCCCCACAGGATGAAGCCAACCCTCTCCGCCCGCTTGATGCGGAATAACTTGACAAACTCGTCAAGAATTTCCCCACCTTTGATCCCGTTCCAGGTCAGCCAAACGATACTGAGACGTTCCTAGCTGACATAGAGGATGCGTTGGGTGGCTACCCGAACGCTACAGGTTCTGACAGGGTTTACCTGTTTAAGCGAACGTCGAATAGACAAGGTTCATTCGGCCTACAACAACAACAAGTGCTAAATGACTACGCTAAACTTGCCACAGCTTTAAAATTTGAATTCAGTGGCTCTGAAACTCGCAAACATGATAGCTCACTGGCTAACACAGTCAAACAAGCTCAGAACGAACACCCACAAGCTTACTATCATAGGCTTCATTCAGCTTACTTTGGCCTACTCACTGAAACAGGCATGGAAGACCTGTTACCATTTAAACAAATATTCCTGTCGAACATGTATCCTACCTTCATTACCTACTTGGGCCCTGCCACCCACGTTGGCTTGCCTATCTTACAACTCAGAGAGCTTGCAAGCACAGCTTTTGAGGCATCAAAAGCTCGCAACGCTAAGAGCCCTGACCACTCGGTTTTGAAGTTTGACCAGGAGCACTCACTCCAGTTAGAGGGTGCATTACCAGGTATTGGAGCGTTAAGAGATGACGCACAACAACAGTTTCTACAACGAAACCATGATTCCAATAACCTCCGCGGTCGAAATAACTGTAAAGTACGTCGCCATCAAAACGACTACCGCTACAATCGACCTGTTCAATACGTTCCTGCACCCAACCCACACAAAGTGTCAGAGCACAAGGGTAACAAAGGATTAAAGGATGATCAAAACGTAGACCACTGCTCTTCCACTGCGTGAAGAGCAGTGAAGCGAGAAACATTTGAGAAAAGGGTAAAAGATAAGTCATAAGGACTAGACGGAGAATTACCAGACACCAGGTCCGCAGGAATTAACACCCATAGCAAGGACGTTAAAACTCAAATCTCTCCCGCTCTCACTCGAGACCCTATCCAGGGCCGGCTTGATCAAGAAACAAGCCCACTGGCTTTGTCTATAGACTCTGATACAAAGGTTGCGAAGAAAAAGCTCAAACGCTTCTTTAAAGCCAAGCCCACTCGAACTCGGAAAAGTCGATCTGCTTCCACCTTGAACAGAATTGTACACATCACGTCGTTGCGAACGACTACTCCACTTTGTGGGGAATATGTCCACTAAACACTAATCGAAACGCCCATACCTGGAAACAGTCCTGGAGGACTGCTTAACTTGTCATGCGCTAATTGATTCGGGTGTGACAATACCACTCATCTCTCAAACATTGTTTGATTATCTAAAAAGGGCTTAGAAGCCAACTAAACGTTGGTTAAAAGTGGAACGATGCGACACTACACTTTGAGGGGTCACTCAGACTACCTCGCCTCTCACATTGAGAGTCATGCTGAAACTACACTTCAAGGACGTATTGCTCGTCCACCCTGTGTATTTTACAAGCCTCGAAACTGTACCCCTGCTACTTGGAGCAGACTTGATGGATCGGTTACTCCCATTGATGGATTGGAAAACAAACCAGGTATGGTCACAGGCTAGAGTGCCTTCTCCACCGACCACACTGTCTTCCCCTAACGCTAGCTGCAACGCAGTCATTCACGAGGGGTATCTGTCGAAAGCACCCCTTGGGAAAAATATGTTTAGGAAACACTTGGTGCAGAATCCGATCCAAGGATATATTACGATATCTCGACACATTCCATCAGGCAATCTGATTGAAAATTATTTTCATGATTTCGAGCCAGCTGTCTCTGTGAATGAGCAACTTCCCTCCTCCTTGCAGTCGTGCAATATGGTCGTTGAGATAAACTTCTCTTGCCCTTCGGACACTTCCGCAAACACTGCGGCCGTCCCAGCAAGAAAAACATTGATGCGCCGAGTATACTCTGCTTACGATGACACACCTTCCACTTTGTGGGGGACTGTCAACCCTTACAAGGACACTAATGGCGTCAGTCCAGCAACTGACCCGATGACTCCCACTGGTGAAACACTTTGCGATATCACAGACCGATATCCTTGTCTCAGTTTGCAGGTACTGAAGAGGTTGCCACATGCGGACGCGGTGGTGACTGACAGACCTCGACAGCCACTGAGGGAGTTGAAGCACAAACACCAGGAGATTTGGTTGAAAGGTTACAGCCACTCTCATAATAACGCGGCCACTGACAACTCGTACATAGGGTCCGAACTTTTCGTTTGCGCCTCGGATACCAACACCACCCGCTGGTGGGGGGGTCCCGAGACACAAAGGGGGGGACTAGTAGCCCAGACCCATGATGAGCCTTATCGAGGCCGGTGGGGGGGTCGAGACTACGGGCAACACCGTACGAGACCGCCAGAGCATAAATCAAATCTAATTGTAAACTCCCCTTTAAGGACAGTGAGGAGCAGACAGGCCCCTAGACGGGGATTATCTTAGAACACATCTAAGATAGTACTGAGGTGTACCACACTGGTCGTATAGGAAGTCCAGTGGACTTGTCCACCTCAAAAACAAATGGCAAAAATAATCATTCCTTGCCATGTGTAGTAGTCACTACAAGACAAGTAGTAAAATGCTCTAATCATGTATTCCTGTAGGATAACATTTCAGAATAAATCGGTAGGACAACTGGACCCCTTGAGTAACAGTACCAATACCACAGTCAGTCCAGCAACACTCAGTAAGAGGATTAGTAACCTCACGAGTTAAATTGTTATTGATATTAGCAACATAGGAGTCACTCAGAGTGCAGCACGGGGAAAGGAATCTCCATTGCACTCTTCCAATGGTTAACACACGCCACTAATAAATAGAACCCTCCGTTCAGGAGAAAAGTTATTAGAAGTCATGAACCACGATCACACCACGTATGACTGGTCTAATACTTAGAGTACTTCCTTCATGAGGTTAGCTCCTCCGTGGATAACATAGCTATGAAGTATACTTCCGCCATTACAATATTGGAAGACAGTGACTGGTAGTAAAACCACTATAGACTCCCTCGACACCAATTCTGACTGACCTCCAGGCATTGACTTGAAAATTACCTGACTACGTCAGACTCATTCTGAACAAGTTGTAATCTGCCAGGATACTTGGTTTCCTTCCCTTGACATGTACGTTTGCTTAAGCATAAACACACATGCACAACGGAACATCCAATTAGGATTTATGCTAGGATCACTTAACCTTTTACGACTAGGGGGCAGTATTTTAATTTTTGGATAAAAAACGTTCCCGTTTTAAACGGATATTGTGTCACGACAAGATGCTTGACTATGCATATAATTGACAGCTTTGGATAGAAAACACTCTGACGTTTCCAAAACTGCAACGATATTGTCTGTGAGTGCAACAGAACTGATGTTACTGGCGAAACCCAGATAAAAATCCAATCAGGAAGTGCCGCATTTTTTAAAACCGCTTCATGCCAATAACTCCTTATATGGCTGTGAATGGGCTACGAATGAGCTTACGCTTTCTACGTATTCCCCAAGGTGTCTACAGCATTGTGACGTATTTTTAAGCATTTATGTTGAAGAATAGCCGTAAGGGACCACATTGAGAAAGTGGTCACATGATGGCTCCCGCAAAAAATCTTGCGTAAAGTACTGAGGTAGCCATTTTTCCAATCGCTTCTTATGAGAAACCAACTGTCCCGACGGATATATTATCGAATAGATATGTGGAAAACACCTTGAGGATTGATTCTAAACAACGTTTGCCATGTTTCTGTCGATATTATGGAGCTAATTTGAAAAAAAGTTTGTTGTTGTAGTGACCGCATTTTCCGGTCGATTTCTCAGCCAAACGTGACGAACAAACGGGAGCTATTTCACCTACAAAAATAATCTTTTTGGAAAAAAGGAACATTTGCTATCTAACTGGGAGTCTCCTGAGTGAAAACATCCGAATTTCTTCAAAGGTAAATGATTTAATTTGATTGCTTTTCTTGTTTTCGTGAAAATGTTGCCTGCTGCCAGCAGAGCCTAGCATAGCATTATGCCATGATAAACTTACACAAATTCTTGTCTAGCGTTGGCTGTAAAGAATATTTTGAAAATCTGAGATGACAGTGTGATTAACAAAAGGCTAAGCTGTGTCTCAATATATTTAATTTGTGATTTTCATGAATAGGAAGATTTTGTAGGAAGATTTATGTCCGCTGCATTATGCTAATTAGTTTGAGGCTATGATTACGCTCCCAGATCCGGGTTTGAGAGTCACAAGAATTAAGGGTCCGAGCAAAATACCAGCCTTAGTAGTTGAACATTTATTTTGAGGCCTTTAACTGTACAGCTACAGCACTCACCAGTTTTCTTCTTAGAAGTCCATAGGTCATACCTGTAGACTGCTCAAAACTAGTGCCTTACAGCTGTAGACTTACGTTGAAGGATTTTTATCAAAATTGACTAAACAATGTATGCATTTGGCGAAGAGTTATAATTCACAAAGTGGTCTGTCGTCTGTTAAAGAAGATGTTGGTACATAGGCCAAGAGGAAGGGTCAATAGACAACTCGTGATCACAGTGAAACTAACAGCAGGAAATATGTCTGGTCCCCAACCAGGGCTTTGAGAAACCGTTGGGCGTGCAGTAGATTGTGTAACATATGGTAGCAGAAGATAAGCAATGTGTATGTGTTGGAATTGAATTGAAAAGCAGCTTTGTCATGATCCAGGAGGAGGAGGGACATTATCGTAAGACGTGACGCAATGTGTTGTATATAAACTAATGTACATGTGATTATGCTCAGAGCTCTCGGAAATAAACGCTACTGATTACTTTTGAGACTGGTCTCTGTCCATTTTATGCAAATAAGTATCTTACAAATTCTTAGGAACGGACAGAGTGTTTTAATTGAATTGGTTAATGAACGTATAGGAATTAAATTCCTCTAACAATTTGGTCCTTCGAGCCGGATCTAAATATCTGTCCCTGTCATCTGAAGGTAACAAGCCTAGAACTGTGCACAGGCGGGCCTTGGTCCCGTAAAACAAAGTCCTGTCTCCTGACATTGGGGCTCTATAACAGGCCGGTATACAGACTAGATCCAACCAACACTGCTTTTCCCAGTCGGCGACAAGGTCAGTAGCCTCTATTTTCGAATTTGGGGGGAATGTGTTAAGATATCTTTGATTTGATGTTCTAAAATTATTGATCAATAATAGGAGCTTGAGTATTCCTAGCAGATTCACTCAGGGTTTTACCTTGTTGTTTAAAGATCGATAGAACAAGAACGTGTGCTCACCGTTCTTGTGATCATTTTGACCCCACGGGGTGAGATCTTGCGTGGAGCACCAGATCGAGGGAGATTATTAGTGGTCTTGTATGTCTTCCATTTCCTAATAATGGCTCCCACAGTTGATTTATTCAAACCAAGCTGCTTACCCATTGCAGATTCAGTCTTCCCAGTCTGGTGCAGGTCTACAATTTTGTTTCTGGTGTCCTTTGACAGCTCTTTGGTCTTGGCCATAGTGGAGTTTGGAGTGTGACTGTTTGAGGTTGTGGACAGGTGTCTTTTATACTGATAACAAGTTCAAACAGGTGCCATTAACCTTTCTGGTCTCCCCATCCCGGATCCGGGATCGTGAATACAGACTCAAGCTCATTACCATAACGCAACGTTAACTATTCATGAAAATCGCAAATGAAATGAAATAAATATGCTAGCTCTCAAGCTTAGCCTTTTGTTAACAACACTGTCATCTCAGATTTTCAAAATATGCTTCTCAACCATTGCAAAACAAGCATTTGTGTAACAGTATTGATGGCTAACGTAGCATTTAGCATTAGCATTCAGCTGGCAACATTTACACAAAAAAACAGAAAAGCATTCAAATAAAATCATTTACCTTTGAAGAACTTCAGATGTTTTCAATGAGGAGACTCTCAGATAGCAAATGTTCAGTTTTTCCTGAAAGATTATTTGTTTAGGACAAATCGCTCCGTTTTCTGCGTCACGTTTAGCTATGAAAAAACCCCTGTATCCAGGATTGTGTAAATCTATCAGCAAGCTCATTAGCATAACACAACGTTAACTATTTATGAAAATCGCAAATGAAATGAAATAAATATGCCATCTCTCAAGCTTAGGCTTTTGTAAACAACACTGTCATCTCAGATTTTCAAAATATGCTTCTCAACCATAGGAAAACAATCATTTGTGTAAAAGTAGCTAGCTAGCGTTAGCATTTCGCGTTAGCATTTAGCGTTAGCATTAGCGTTAGCATCCAGCACGCAACATTAACAAAAACATAAAAGCCTTCAAATAAAATCATTTACCTTTGAAGAACTTCTGATGTTTTCAATGAGGATACTCTCAGTTAGATAGCAGATGCTCAGTTTTTCCAAAAAGATTCCTTGTGTATTAGAAATAGCTCCGTTTTATACATCACATTTGGCTACCAAAAAAAATCTGAAAATTCAGTCCTCAAAACGCGAACTTTTTTCCAAATTAACTCCATAATATCGACTGAAAACATGGCAAACGTTGTTTAGAATCAATCATCAAGGTGTTTTTCACATATCTCTTCATTGATACATCGTTCTTGGACACATGCTTTCTCCCCTGAATCAAATGGTAAAGTAGAAGCAGCTGGCAATTGCGCACCGAATTCGACGCAGGACACCAGGCGGACACTTGGAAAATGTAGTCTCTTATGGTCAATCTTCCAATGATATGCCTACAAATACGTCACAATGCTGCTAAGACCTTGGGCGAACGACAGAAAGTGTAGGCTCATTCGTTGCGCAATCACAGCCATATAAGGAGAGAATGGAAAACAGAGCTTCAGAAATTCTGCTAATTCCTGGGTGATGCATCATCTTGGTTTCGCCTGTAGAATGAGTTCTGGGGCACTTACAGACAAAATCTTTGCAGATTCTGAAACTTCAGAGTGTTTTCTTTCCAAAACTGTCAAGAATATGCATAGTCGAGCATCTTTTCGTGACAAAATATCGCGCTTAAAACGGGAACGTTTTTTATCCAAAAATGAAATAGCGCCCCTAGAGCTCTAACAGGTTAATACAGGTAACGAGTGTAGGACAGAGGAGCCTCTTAAAGAAGTTACAGGTCTGTGAGAGCCAGAAATCTTGCTTTTTTGTAGGTGACCAAATACTTATTTTCCACCATAATTTGAAAATAAATTCATTAAAAATCCTACAATGTGATTTTCTGAAATGTTTTCCCCTCATTTTGTCTGTCATAGTTGAAGTGTACCTATGATGAAAATTACAGGCCTCTCTCATCTTTTTAAGTGGGAGAACTTGCACAATTGGTGGCTGACTAAATACTTTTTTGCCCCACTGTAGCTATTAAAAAATATATATTTTAAAAATCCTGCTTATCTTAATTTCCATAATTAACTATTAATATTTGTTGTAATGTAGGCAGTTTATGCAACGGATTGTTACTTCTTACCAATATTGCCATTACAAAAATTACATTTTGACAAGTAATTATCATTTTAGGAAACAATTATTGTGATTCATCCTATATTTTCCCTAACATATTTACTCCCTTGCAACAGTTGTGGGATACACACACACACACACACACACACACACACACACACACACACACACACACACACACACACACACACACACACACACACATATACATACATACACACACAACCCCTTTCCCCCGCAAACAAACATACATTCAGATGCTCAACAGTTGCACCATCTCAGAGCCCAACTCAAGAAAGGCCTTGATTTACAAATGCATATACAGTTGCATCTGTATGAGAAGGCATGCAAAATTGAGCAGCAATGGGGAGATTTGATTAACCGTTGTCACGTCCTATGTGATGGAGATCAGATATACCCCCTTCCCCTGAAACACCCACACGCAGTCCCCCGTTGTGACCATATTCCCAAGCATCTCTGTGCAGTCAGACCTTTGATGATTTTGTGCCACCAGGGCCACAATAATATGCCCCCTCTCTGAATATCCGAGTGTGACCCCCTCCCCATGGGTTACTGCAGCTAGTGTTGCCAGCACTGCCACGGCCTAGGTGGGGGCACCCCACCGGAATCCCCCCCGGCTAGGTACAAGGTCATCAAGGATTTTTATTAGCAGCTTTGAGAATTTACTTGTATATTATACTCTCCCATCCAGGGGCTTTGGCTTTGTAGGACCAACCCTGCCAGGCAGGCTCAGAATCTTGAGGGGGCAGTGCTGCTTTAGTAGGTCTCTGACCACATTCATCTTTCTGATTTGGCTTTGTATAGGCTACTTACAGTAGCCCAATAAAACAGACAAGGACTTCTCCTTAGTGTATGGGTCTTTCAGGTGGGTGTCTAGGGTTGGGTTGGGGGCCATTCCATCATGATAGGACAATACAAATAAAAAAAATAATAAATATTAATAATTTATTTTACAATGTATATCCCATATCTGCACAAAATTGAAAGCTCTCTCTCATCATCCCTGCTCACAAACACACATGGGCTCTGGGTTTTGCAACCAGTAACCTTTTTCACTCACTTAACTCCACACTTTTCCGAACACAAAAACACACACTGCACCTTCCATCACAATACATGTGCACACATCCACATACTATGCCTTCTATGTCCTCTGTGTTTTACCTCTTCGATGTTGATTCAGTACTTTTGTGTTCCAGTTACTTATATTTGAAGATGTATTATTTAGCTAATTATCCTTTCTTCTATTGCTGTCTTATCAATTTATGAAATACTGTAAATGGAAAGTCTAAAACTAATTAATTTCCAAACACAACAGTTGGATCATTCTGAAAATTGGCACATTCAGTTCTTCAACCAATGGTAATGTTAGACGATTAGTGTACATCGAATTAGAATAGGTGTCAAACAGAGGGTGCATAACCTTACATGAAGTTTGGTATAACTTGTGTCCAAATCAGCCAAATATGTATACTTATAGAAGATGATCTTGCATTTTTAGCTTTCAAGTAGGCTGGGGGCTGATGTCAAGTACTATAGCAAGTCCTATGGCGATTAAAACAGTGATACCTGGCTCCCTTCTGTGTTTTAAAATGTCAGTGTATCGTTCAAGTGCCTCTTTTTAGGAGATAGTACAGTCTGATTGTAGTATGGGATTTTGCTAATCATGGCGATAAGCACAATACTTTCAACTGATAGACTTCAAACTTGAATCAATATGTCAATATATTTATTCAAAATATATTGTAAATGCTCCTGCGGAACATTTCAAAACAAGTTTTCTGTGTGCTGTCTGAGAGGGGGGATACACCTTTCTTTGTTCTCAGTAATACATGGACAACATAGTTGTATTCTTGACTATATTATACCCCCCCAATTACATTTTTGTCTCCCCAATTTCAATCTTGTCTCATCGTTGCAACTCCCCAACGTGCTCGGGACGTGAAGGTTGAGTCATGAGTCCTCCGAAACACGAGCCGCCAAACAACACTTCTTAATACCCGCCGGCTTAACCCGGAAGCCAGCCGCACCAATGTGTTGGAGGAAACACCGTTCAACTGACGACCGAAGTCAGCCTACAGGCGCCCGGCCCACCACAAGGAGTCGCTAGAGTGAGATGAGCCAAGTAAAGCTCCCCTGGCCAAACACTCCCCTAACCCGGACGACATGCTCCGTCCTATGGGACTCCCGATCATGGCCGGTTGTGATACAGCCCGGGATCAAACACGGGTCTGTAATAACACCTCTAGCACTGCGATGCAGTGCCTTAGCCCGCTGCGCCACTCGGGAGGGCCAATACAGTTGTATTCTATTCAATATTTTGTCACCTAGTGAGTTGAAAAATATTTGCAACAAAGGGAAGACCTCTATTGCACACTTCTCGCATCCTCTCTCCTTGAAAGCCAGAGGTCCCTCCCCTCTAACCTTGTCCTCCGATGGGTTTTGAGAAAGAGATGAGTGAGGAAGCAAGGAGTATTCAATTGAGATCTTCCCAAGGACTTGAGGACTCTGTCTGGAGGAGTATGTAATGTTTTATTGTTGCCAATAAAAAGTGAGCATTAACAGCCAATTGTCCCATTTTGACAACCCTTTCGTAGACTTCTCCAGACTTCCAATAGTTGCTTTAAAATGGGACTTGGTAGCTGTCCTTGTAACAATGTGATTCTGGTGGCTATTGTATGCTTACAGTTGTTGAAACCTCTTGTATGGGTTCAGGAGGAAGAAATTGAATTGAACTGCATTTATTTGGGTAAAATACATAACAACATATACCACAAGATGTTTTCCTTGAGGATAGAACTTGAAAATATGAATAATTAAGTATTAATTAAACACTTATTTTAATCATATAGCAAATAATGGGTGACACTAGCACCGCTGAATAATTCAAGGTCTCAGAGCGAGTGACGTCACTGATTGAAACGCTAATAGCGCGCACCACCGCTAACCATTTCACATCGGTTACACTCATCCCCTTTTGGCCTCCTTTCCGCAGCAACCAGTGATCCGGGTCATGGCACCAATGTAACAGTATAGCTTCCATCCCTCTCCTCACGCCCTGCACACATCGACAACAGCCACCCTCTGTTGTAACTTTAATGTGTTACAGAGTTAATGTTTAAGTTAATTCATTGAGCTGTCTCTAAAGATATTTCTTTACAGTTATTTACATTTGTAATTGTATTGGTTTTTATTGAATTAAGCTTTTTGACTGCAAGTTCCAGAATGCCTTGTGACAGGAATGAGAGAGATAATGCGCCAGTTATGTGCAGGTGCAAAGTGATTAAGTGATTAAGCTGACTTTCTGCTAGCATCTTACCTCTGCATTGCTCTGTAGTATCTAAAGTTGTTAAATGTAACGTCAACAAGTATTATTACTAAAAGAAGCTTTCATAGCAAACCCGACGTCCCGAGTCATTACTTTGAAGTTAGTTAATCAAAAATTTGGTGCCGAAACCCGGGATTGAAACAGGGACCTTTAGATACTACAGAGCAATCTGATTCAAAATCCGTGTTGTTGCGCCTCGAATGGTACCCCGCTTTCATCTCATTCTTTCTGCTTCAAACCCGACGTCCCGAGTCATTACTTTGAAGTTAGTTAATCTAAAATTTGGTGCCGAAACCCGGGATATGAGCTGCGACGAAGAAGTGGCTGAAATGGCTGAGAAGAAGTGGCTGAAATGGCTGAGGAGGAACTTCGGCATGAAGCAGAAAGAATGAGACGAAAGCGGGGTACCATTCGAGGCGCAACAACACAGATTTTGAATCAGATTGACGTGAAAATAGCCCAGTCAAATCCGGATATCGATCACTTGAGTACATTGTTGGAATTGCTATCAGCTAAGGAGGACAGTTTGTTTGAACTCGATTGTGGAATTGAACAGTTAACGCCATTGGACGGATTGGAGGCAGAGATTGCATGCACGGAGGATTACAAAGAGCGCGTTATCATGCTGAAGAGCCGTGCACAAAGAGTGATAAAGAAGAAACAGGACGTCAATTTGGCTGCATCTCTGATCAGTCTTCTCCTTGTATGAGCTGAAAGTTTAGAGGGACGGCCAGGTCTTGGTAGATTTGCAGTGGTCTGATACTCCTTCCATTTCAATATTATCGCTTGCACAGTGCTCCTTGGGATGTTTAAAGCTTGGGAAATCTTTTTGTATCCAAATCCGGCTTTAAACTTCTTCACAACAGTATCTCGGACCTGCCTGGTGTGTTCCTTGTTCTTCATGATGCTCTCTGCGCTTTTAACGGACCTCTGAGACTATCACAGTGCAGGTGCATTTATACGGAGACTTGATTACACACAGGTGGATTGTATTTATCATCATTAGTCATTTAGGTCAACATTGGATCATTCAGAGATCCTCACTGAACTTCTGGAGAGAGTTTGCTGCACTGAAAGTAAAGGGGCTGAATAATTTTGCACGCCCAATTTTTCAGTTTTTGATTTGTTAAAAAAGTTTGAAATATCCAAGAAATGTCGTTCCACTTCATGATTGTGTCCCACTTGTTGTTGATTCTTCACAAAATACAGTTTTATATCTTTATGTTTGAAGCCTGAAATGTGGCAAAAGGTCGCAAAGTTCAAGGGGGGCGAATACTTTCGCAAGGCACTGTATATGATGAATGTGAAATTCAGATTAGGAGCCTGGAATCACTGGGTGTAGTGTCAGAAACCTATGGAAGCCTACTATGCCCAATCTTACTGCAGATGATTCCAGAGGACATAGCTCTTGACTATAGTCGTCAGAGGGGAGTAGATGATGAATGGAAAGTGTCTGAGATTATCAGTTTCCTACAGAAAGAGGTTCAGAGCAGGGAGAGAGCACTACAAATGACAAGATCATACAACCAACAGAAAGAGAGCAAACCATGGAACAAGTCATGCTTCTCCAATGAAATTAAACCAAAAAGACCCAACATGCCCTCTGCTGCAGCACTGCATACAGCCAGATAGCAAAATTCTGTAAGGTCAAAGATGTGTCATGTGCAACATGTGGAAGCAGACATCACATTGCGGTGTGTACCAGTAAGAGGAGTGAGGTGCAACCCCCTACTGTTTCTGTAGATGCTGTTGTTTCCTCAGTTATTCCCCATTCAGTGAAGATGAAACCAGATGGACAGAACACTGTGTTGCTACAAACGGCAAAGGCATGGGTAGAAGGCCCATCGGGCAGGAAGATAGCTCATTGCTTACTAGATGGAGGCAGTCAGAGAAACTTCATACATGAAAACCTTGTGAAGGGCTTGAAGCTACCAGTAATCAGACAAGAGGCACTCACTCTTCACACGTTTGGCTCCTCTGCCCCAGCAACATCCCAACGCAACACAGTGAAAGTCATCTTGAAGAATGTCTGGGACAAACAGCAGAGAATAGAGATAGAGGCAATTGAAACCCCACAAGTGTGCACAGCTGTGATGAAGGTTCCTGGTGAACGGATTCAGTATGAGCTCAGTAAAAGGGGACTGCAGCTCGCAGACTTTCCAGGAGATGACAATGATCCTGAACTCTCTGTCCTGATAGGAGCAGACTACTACTGACAGATAGTATCAGGCAGAGTGGAGCGACTGACGGAGACGCTAGTTGCTTTAGAGAGCACCTTTGGATGGTCGGTGCAGGGACCCGTGTCCATGTCAAGTGTCGCCGAGGCAACCTGCATGTTCATCCCACTTGATGAAGACACATTAGTCTCCAAGCAACTGCATGCATTCTGGGAGCTTGAGTCTCTGGGTATTCTAAGCGAGAAAACACAGAACCCAGAGGAAAACGAGGCTCTACAAAGTTTTGAGGAAACAACCACCTTCAAAGATGGGCGATACCATGTGGAGTTGCCATGGAAACGAGAAATGCCAGAACTCCAAGACAACTATAGAATCGCCAAGAAACGGTTTGAAGGTCTGAAGAAAAGGCTGAAGAAGGATGTGACGTTGTACAGCAGATACAATGAAGTAGTAGAAGACTACTTACAACAAGATATGGCAGAGGACGTGCCCAAGGACAACGCATCAAGTGCAGACAACGTAAAATACTACTTACCTCACCATGCAGTACTCCGAGAAGATAAGGTGACAACAAAACTGAGAGTGGTGTTTGATGCCTCGTCCCATGAAGATGGCTGTCCATCCCTCAATGACTGTCTACTCACAGGACCGAACCTGAATCCGGATCTGCTCAGCGTTCTGATAAAGTTCAGACTACATGAGATCGCAGACATCAAGAAATCTTTCCTGCAGATATCCCTAGCAGAGAGAGACAGAGACGCCGTGAGATTTCTATGGCTCACAGGCCCACCAAGGGGAGAAAATGAAGAGGAGCTGCGTGTGCTGAGGATGAAAAGAGTGGTATTTGGAGCTTCCCCAAGTCCATTGTTGCTGGCAGCTACAATCAGGAAGCACCTGAAACAATATGAAACAGAACAACCAGAAGTTGTAGAGATACTGAGAGAGTCACTCTACGTAGATGAATTCATTGCAAGATCACGCAATGTTGAAGAGGCTTACCTTGTGACAACAACTGCAAAGCGAATGCTGTCGATTGCAGGCATGGACCTCTGCAAATGGATGACCAATTCTCCTGAATTGAAAACAAAATGGGAGGAGAGTACGACAACTGACCACCCGTTGACGTTACAAACACAAGGATTAGTGCTGAAGGTTTTAGGTTTAGTATGGAGGCCGGAAACGGATGACTTTGTGTTTGACCTCAGACCGCTACTGAGCATTCTAAAGCAAAAGGAAAACACAAAGAGAAGTGTTCTGCAGTCGTCTGCACGTATCTTCGACCCTCTTGGTTTCTTAGCTCCCTTCACCATCAGGATCAAGTGCATGTTCCAGGAAATGTGGGAGACGCGACTCAGCTGGGACGAAGAATTACCACCTGATCTGACACGAGAATGGCAACAGTGGTGTTCAGAACTACCGCAGTTACACCAGCTCACCATACCAAGGTGGTACAGAA